>NW_027417845.1:0-101900 GCF_009905375.1 Apium graveolens | reverse complement strand
AAAAGAATGAGTTTTGGGATCCGCCCTAACTTTTAGAAATCATTTTGAAGACTCGAAAACATTTTTAAGAATGTTTGGAGTACTGCTGATTTATTAAAATAAATCATTCTCGATATATTAGAATTATCTGAATATTATTATTTAAATAATATTCTCATAAAGATAATCTTTATAAAAATAATCAAAGTAGAAGTTTTAAAACTCATACTTTAAATGGATATTAAATAACTAAAGATATACTTATATGAAAGTACTATCTTTAATTGAATTATCGAAAATAAGTTTGATTATCGAAACATTATTCTTTAATAAAATAAAGGATATTATTAAATAATAAGCGGAGTCATAATACCTCGAATGAATATTATAAATAATATTCATTAAATAAAATAAACAGAGTCTTAAGTCCTCGAATGAATATTCAAAATAATATTCATTAAATAAAGTAAACGGAGTCATAAGTCCTCGAATGAATATTCATAATAATATTCATTAAATAAAATAAAGTTATCAAATAAACCTTATTCGATTAATGGTTTTGAAAACTATATCAATATATATATATATATATATATATATATATATATATATAATACTCGGGAACATCGACTCCCGGTTTAGAAAAATGTTCACCCTTGGGTCCCCTATACTAAGGGTATACGCAACTACTGCTTATCTCTAGCATAGGTATTATGCAACTTATAAGCAATTGAATCAACAATTAGATATCAATATTACGAAACAGACATGCATATATACCATATCACTTGCTCCAATATATCGCAAGATTTGCTAATAACAATCATGCACTTATCACAAGATAATGCATATACATATATTTACATCATAATAACAGTATAATGGGTAGAAAACTTGCCTGAGCGACTTGGGGTTATAAATGGCTTGGGACGAGTCTGGTAACCTATAAACAATATATAAGTTGGTATTAAACCAAAGTCGCTTAAGAATCTAGACTTTAACCAATTAGACTCTAACACTTGCTTTTGCGCTTAACGATTCACTTACGTCGCTCGAGTACCCTTGACTCCACCATTTTTAATAAATTAACCATTAAGAAATTTAAAGCGATTCTTTCGCGAATACCTTACTAACTGCCTAATCCACTTAAAATAATTGTTTCATACCCCAATTAGTCATTTAAAGTCCTTAACCAAGGTTTCAAAGTAAGGCGAGGGGTAATGGTTCGGTCGCGAAACGCCGTTACTTAAAACGGTCGTTTCTCCTAAACCGTACATCGGATTCAAACGAACCACATATCAAAACGAAGCTCGTAACATGAACTATCTAATCATGGCAATGGTCAAAACCTAAAAGTGAGTTCACGGGTCCTTATTGTTAAGAACAAAACAGTCTTAAAGTAAATCGGACATTACAACGGCTATGTTTACGCGATTACCAAATTTTAAACTACTCCAATCAACCACAATCAACCACAAATCAACCCATAACCACCAATACCACCAAACTTCATCCAAACCTTACTAACTCAGTCCATAACCTCATGATTTTTCCAACTTATTCAATCTCAAACAAGAGCTACTAATTACACTTAAGGTTCATCAACCTACAACCAAGATTTATAACTCAAAATCATTATAATTCCATCCAAACTCTAAACATACAAGAATCATGCTCTCATGAACTATAACAAACAAAACCAAACCTAATACTCAAAGTAAAGTTAGGGTTTGGAGGGGTTATACCTTCCTTGGAGAGTGGAGAATCACTTAGGAAACCTTAAATAACCACTAACTATCTTTACTAAGCTTGGGTCTTGAAGAAAACATAAGAAAACACAAAGTTAGTTACTTGAAAACACTATTCACCAAGAACTTTGATGAATTGATTAGCCATGTTAAACATGGAATCTTGAGCTTAAACTTATGGCTCATCTTAGTTATAAATTATGGAAGCTAAAGAAACAAACCTCTTGAATTATGAAGGTGTGTAGCTTGATTTTTGAAATTTTCTCCTTTGCTTTTCATGGAAAAGACGAGAGCAAAGAGTGGGGGAAGAAGAAAATGTTTTTGTTTTGGTTGCTTTTGATTTTTGTGTTTGTTTTGCTTGTTAATTAGGTTGTTACCATGGTAAATATTGTGTGGCTCACAATCATCCAACAACACACTTGCTTGGTCATGCTTATGTCACCATGTGATGTCACCCTCCCTCCTTTGTCCTCTTCTCATTGGTTTGATGACATCATCCCCACTAATCTCTTTGATTAGCTTTTAATTATTTGGCTAATGACCGCTGATCTGTTATACGGTTCGCTTAACTTTCATTTTCGTTTATCGTTTGAGGGATCATACCCGGGATCTTATTACTTAGGTTTCCTTAACCTTTCTCAAAACATTATATTCCTTTTTATGATCCCCTCTTAAAATTCTTGAATTTAAATCCTATTTATCCTGTTACCTTATACTCACTTCTTTCTGTATCTGGTGGATTTTCGGGAAAAATCAAAGTGTTCGAATTTGGATTCTGACGATCTTTACATACACTTATATCCCATATAAAGTACTAATAAGATCTCAGAATAACAATAGAAGAACCCCTACATAGTGTGGCATGAAAAGTTTTCTTATTCAGCAAAATCACTATTCATAAGGCTTTCAAAAATTCCAAAATTTGGGGTTATTACAGTCTCCCCTCCTTAAAAGGATTCCGTCCCGGAATCAGATAGAAAATGAATAGGGATACTCTCTTAACATTGCACTTTCTAACTCTCGAGTAAATTTTCCCACATTGTGGTTCTTCCATCAAACTCTGAATAGTTTGATAACCCTTCTCCTAAGCACTTGTTCCTTTTCACTCTATAACCCTTCCTGGTTGCTCCATATAGGTTACGTCGGGTTGCATGTCTATGCGCTCATATGCCCCTATTTATCTGGCATCCGAATTACACTTCCTTAACATTGATACGTTGAACACGTTATGAACTTGCTACAGGTTCGGGGGTAGGGCTAGCTCGTATGCTAACTTCCCAGTATGTTTAGTATATCCAAGGGTCCGACAAATTGTGGACTTAGCTTTCCTTTCTTTCCGAACCTCATCAATCCTTTCCAAGGGTTTCCAAGGGGATACCTTTAAAAACACTAGGTCCCCTACTTCCTATTCTTTGTCCTTTCGTGTCAAATCAACATACTTCTTATGTCCATCTGGGGCTACTACCAGCCGTCCTCTGATTAGATCTATTATATCCTTGGTGCTTTGGACTACTGCGGGTCCGAGCATCTTGCGCTCTACAACTTCATCCTAACATAAGGGAGATCGACATTGTCTTCCCTCAAGGATCTCATAAGGCGACAACTCGATAATGACATATGATCTATTGTCGTAAGAAAACTCAATCCGTGTTAAGTGATCATTCCAAATTCTTTCAAGTCTATTGTACAGACTCTCATCATAGCTTCTAGCATTAGAGCTTTTGCTTCTCAATACCCATTCTTTTCCAGTTCGTAATCGCTACTACCTTCCGTTCCTAATATTATACTGGTTATACTTTTGCTCGTTAGCATTCTATAACCTTTTAATAACCACGTCCACCTTAGTATCACGAATGTGTTTCCATTCCGAATACCACCATAACTTTACTACTCCTTTTTCAGCTGTTTCTATTTTCCAAAATTTGATCAATCATATAGAAGTAAAGGAATTTGTTGAGAGATCACTATGATCATGAACACTTGTTACATTGCATAGTTAGTACAGAAGGTGGCCAGCCTTTAGTACTTGACAAGCAATTAAACAATAGATGGTATCCTACTCGGCTTCCATCACACAGATAGATAGCCATTCGGCAATACCTCCCCTTCTGGAAGGGTTGTTCTTCTCAGTTTATATGAAATGAAAAGAAGAGAAAAGAACGAATTGAAGAGAATTGTATATATGAAAAAATATACTGCCATAAAATATCTGGCTTGGAACTTACCTCTGAACTATAGAGGTTTGTCATAGGAGAACAAAACATATGTATATATATATCAACATCAAGTATTATCGCATCGCATTTTGCATGCTTAAATATTTACTATTCCATCCATCATTCTATGGACCCATGTTCTTCCTCGAGCTTACACACAATCACCTTTGAAACTCCCTCGATATCAAAAATCGAATCTGGGATCTCATTCTAGACATCATCGTTACTAGAGTTCTATGCTTGCATCGCAACCTTCCTCGTATAGTCATACGACCCTCTATTGATAAGGAGGAATAAATATTCAATAGGTAAATAGTCTACTTAATTAGTCTATTCAATGATAACTTATACATCACCACGACCCGATTAATGGTACTCAATCTCAACATTCATTACAATAAAACTCTCACAGTTGTCATTGTCTCATTATTCATAGACTCATTGGAGCATTACTATGTCCCACCACTGACCTACTATAGTCATTCGCTTTCCATGAAGTCTTAATAGCTAACCATACGGAGTCCATACATATCGTATCGAATTCTTCTAAAGAGGTAACATGATCACCGTTCATGATTCATGAAGAACTCTCCTGAACTTGACGTACATATGACATGAAGCAGATAAAATTGCAGAAGAGTTTCAATGGAGGCAACGATAGCAGGTTAATACCATTCTTAATCGTATGTCTTTATTGGGAGACATGCATCTCAAAGGTTCGTTTAGTCATTCATAAAATGGTCCTGGCTTATCTTAAGATAGTACCTTCTAAGATAGATAGCCCGCTCATGGCGATTATACGAATTAAACCTTTACCAAACTACTATTACAGTTGGGTATTGCACAGTCATCAGAAGGAATGTCAATCTTCCAACCAATAATACAACCTTTACGGCTTCAACCATTATCACTGTATTCCTCTGGCACGAGCGCCTATAATTGCTCTCTTACACTTAAAGTGTCGGCCACCTCTTTGGCCTTTCCTGATAGTAAAATTTTCCTTACAATCAATGTCGTTTGAACGATCTCCAACTAAATTTTCTACCTCATTTCCAATCACTGCTTGTGTGAAGATGTTTTCCTTAAAATCTGATGAGTAAAATAAAATACCACCATTTTTTCCATAAGTTATTGCCTCAGTCTTTAGAGGTTAATCATTGTCACGACTGACTCTCGATCATACTTAGGACGTCTCTTATCTTGGGTCCTTCTTGTTTTCACCATTCTTGACCTTTGTTGGGTTCAATCTATACTTTCTCATGGTTTAACATGTGCCCCACCTGGCATTATTATTATTACTTCATATTTCCTTTATCAAAATTTCTATTCTTGAGAATTTTAAATATTACCTTTCTCCTTGTAAAACCTCCAAGGTTATCCTTGAATCGTTCCTCCTGTATTCCCTAGATACAGGGCATATCAAGATACCATTTATTAATACCAGAATCATTGTCTATATACTTCTGAAAAATTTCTCCACTGATTCTTAAAGGTTGTTATTACCTTAATCCTTTCCAATTCATACTGTCAAAACTCATACTATCCCTATTAAGGGTGAAATGCCAACCTTTATGCATTTCCCTAGGATTCATTTTAAGTTACCGATGTTCTATCCTTAATTCCATCTTTAAAAAGGTACATGCATCCTTCCATGGATAAATCAAGTCATATATCCCTGATAAGGGTGTCCTATTCAATCATTCCCACCTCGATAGTATATGCCGAATTTCACAATATCATCTGTATTCAAAATGAGGTCAATCAATATGGCCTCCAAAAGATAACAACGGTTATCCGCTTTTATTGCCTAAATTGGGTAACGATAACAAGGATGTTCTGGAAGATATTGGTCGTGTTCAACGTGAACTTCTTCTTAATAATTCCTTATTTACTTTTGTTGTTTATCTCAACAGTCATCTCAATGTTGGGATATCTTTCATACCTGGCGTCTCCCTTTCTGGGTATCAAGCCACCGGTCTTACACTTCATATTCTTGAAGGTCACTTCCTTCATCCAATTTTCCTAATTTCTTACTTTCTTGACTCCTCAGTCCATCCGCGTTTCCTTATTAATCAATCGATCTATCTCAAAGTTTCATCGAATACTGTCAACTTCAAGGGAATTAACTATACGTATCGCTTACGCCTTCAAACCTTGAATTTATCTCATGATCAGTCACCATCGCGCTGATGATGACACACTTCTCTATATTTATTGCAAGGGTTTCTTAGGGTTTCCCATACCTAACTCCCTTATCACTTCTCAACTCTATTTCCTTTATATCCCTTTATATTTCTACCCTTTTCAGTCTTTTATTTTCGTTTCCATTACAACCATTACATGAACCAACACAACATAAGCATTGATTTCAAACATCCCGTCATTCTAGATTCGTGTTCTTAGAACGAATCTTGACAACTTTTACAACTAAAATTCATAATTCATCATACTTGTCCGCTTTTGTTCTGGCTCTAAAGTTTTTATACTACCTTCATAACCTTGGGAGTTACTTTCCCGAAAATAATTGACTGAACGTTAATCAGTTTATTCTAACCTCTGGCTCCGTGCCTTTCTTAGTCTTTCACCAGCGGGTGGTATCTCTCTTAGGAGGGTAAGTGACAAACAGTCTTTTGTGATTCGTTAATCATTTAGAATCTCAAATGATTCCTATATTTTCTTTAGCCAGGCTCTTGCCTCGACTGGGTTCGCTTGTTCCTTGGAACTCCGGGAGCTTAGTGACTTAAAGGTCCTGAAAGATTTTCCCACCGCAATGTCCCCTCAGGGTGGTGGTTGGGGATAATAGTCTAAGTTCTCTTTAGACAGGTCCATGAATTACCGTATAGGAGTACCGTCTCAGGTCTCCTTTCCTTACTCGACTTTCTGTTTCCTTAGTATAAAATGTTTCATCCTTCTCCCATACTTGGGGTTATCTTATACGTTAAAATCCTTATTTTCCACTTCATTATGTTATGGGCTCCTTCTTTCTTAATGGCAACCTCCCTGACTATCACATTCGGGGTTTGCCCTAAATCTTATTCCTCGAGCTATGGATTTCGTCTAAGATCCAGTCCTTACGCTCTTAAACGTTTGGAACCCAAATTCGGTAGGAATACCTCATTATTCCCTTATCATCTTTCTCGGTATTAATCTTTTCTCCATTCATTGGCTCTCTTCCTTCATTCATCACTTTTTCTTGGCACAATATGATTTTCTTTTCCCATAATTCGGGCTGCATTACAATCTCAAACAGCCTTTCAGTACCGGCTCCGATTACCTTCACTTCTATTTCCATTTTCTCAAAATCTCTTATCAACTCTTCCGAAGACATTCTCATCTCGAGCCTCTCCTTTTTACTAAGGGCATCAGCCACCATATTGGATTTCCCCGAATGATAAAGAATCTTCCACTCATAATTCTTGATTAGCTCTAACCGCCTCCTCTAGCGTATGTTGAGCTCTTTCTACGTGAAAATGCACTAGAGCACTTATGGCTTGTGTAAATCTCGCACTTCTCTACATACAAGTAGTGCCTCCAATCTTTAGGGCAAAACTATTGCCACGAGCCCAAGCTCATGGGTGGGTATATCGAACTTTATATTCCCTTAATTATCTTGACGCGTACGCGATTACCTTGCTGTGCTGTATAAGAAGCACCCTAATTCCTTATGCGAAGCGTCACTACAATTCACGAAATCTCCTTTTTCATCCGGCAACGCCAACATAGGGGCCTCCACCAACCTTTGCTTTAGTTGTTAAAAGCTTTTTTTGTATTTCTCAGTCCATTCAAACTTCTTAGTCTTTCGAGTAAGCCGCGTCAAAGGGGCTACTATCTTTACAAACTTGAACGAACCTCCGGTAGAGACCGGCTAATCCTACCTCTGGTAGTTTCCCTAATCATGGCCATCAATTCCTCAGTGGTCCTTTATTCATTCTTGTCAGGATCCTCCACGGAATCCTCCTCAGCCACAATCCCTTCTAGGACAACATCCTCAACCGCTACATCCTCAATATGAACATCATCTGGTCCTGCGTTAGGACGCTATATCGGATCCACAATTCGATCTCCAATTAGTAATAAAACATCATCACGCTGTTGCTCCTCATCCTCAGGGTTCGGAGTCCCGCTACCATATACGATAACGAGCTACGCTTCTATCACGATATTTATAAGGGTTCCCATAAGGGTTTTAACTGTTTGTACTACGTTAGGTAGCCCGACTATGAACTTGGCAAGAGTTCTTATTATCTTAGTGAACTTATTATCTTAACGTCACATCATCTTTGAGGTTTATAACGCTTGGCTCTGATACCAATTCTATAACACCCCCAAATCCGGGGTCGGGGATCCGGGTTGTCACGAGTTCCATTTCCCTTAATAACACCCAATCTTAATAAACAATCAACTACTCTGTACTGTGACCCCACAATAAACACACACACCACAAGTTATAGTCTCAGAGATGAATATCCAAAAATAACACGAGTCATTTTATTCCAAAATTATACGCCATTACACCTTAAAAGGGTTTCTGAATAGATTTACATTTCTTTGCCATTATTATAATTGATAAAGATACATAAGTCTGGTACATCAAAAGTTGAAAGCCTAGCCTATTGGTAGATCCTACCTCAGCTACAATGGCATCAACGCCTACAGGAAACTGCGGAACGTTTCCTATTCGCTCGCGAATTGGGAGCTCGATCCTGTTCATCTTGTCTATCTGTTGTTGTGTGATGAAAGAAGAAATCAAGGGTGAGCAACAAGCCCACCAAAATAATATGTAGAATAATTAACAATATATGAGCATTCTCATAGTACTCATGAAAGTCTTGGTCAAAAGAAATGAACCAAGTTTGATCTCTTATGCGACCAAATCACAAAATATACAGTATATACATATATACTTTTCACAATCTTTGAAATCCTCTGACCTGTATAATATACACAGAGTTCCAGTTTATAACTGTATAAAAATATCGTTGAAGGTGATCTCATATATCTAACCTTGTCTCAACATTTTTCTGAAAATCTTTGTCATGCATAAGATAATCAATAACCAGATATAAGTTGAAAAGATGAAGTTACAAGATACCCCAATATACTTATATCTTTCCCAAATACTACTTGAACTACCACCGTTCAAGTTATAATCAGTTTCAAAAGTTCATCACATAGATGAGACTACAAGATAAGACTTGAATAGATTCAATCCTTGAAATATCATTATAAATAATGAAGTTACGAGATACTTCATTAAGCCCCAATATATATATATACACCTATATATATACATTCATACACTCCTTTAAAACCTCTGTTATAAAAATAATAAATAGAGTTGCAATATCCAATGAATTTGGAAAGCAGAATTTTGGCATAAACCTGATATCTTGCTGATCAGGCAAAGATACCAATAAGTAACCTTTTCTACTAGTAGATGGATGAATCCCCCACCGGTCATCACCCTGGCCACATAAGGACCTTGTGCTGGACCGCCACCCGGCCTCTTACACGTTGATGGACTGCCACCCAGCCACTTACACTTTGATAGACCGTACCCCGGCCTGTCGCTTATGCCGACTCAATTAGATGGACTTACTTCCCGAACGTTGGGCAAGTAATCAAATTGTTTTCTCAAAACAGCAACCACGTTGCGAATGTAAAATACACCACAGAGCCGGATCCCCCAGGTTTTGAGCGAGTATTTAAATCCCCTTCGAAAGGAGGATCTTAAATATAAAAGAATGAGTTTTGGGATCCACCCTAACTTTTAGAAATCATTTTGAAGACTCGAAAACATTTTTAAGAATGTTTGGAGTACTGCTGATTTATTAAAATAAATCAATCCCGATATATTAGAAATATCGGAATATTATTATTTAAATAATATTCTCATAAAGATAATCCTTAAAAAAAATAATCGAAGTAGAAGTTTTAAAACTCATACTTGAAATTGATATTAAATAACCAAAGATATACTTATATGAAAGTACTATCTTTATTTGAATAATCGAAAATAAGTTTGATTATCGAAACATTATTCTTTAATAAAATAAAGGATATTATTAAATAATAAGCGGAGTCATAATACCTCGAATGAATATTATAAATAATATTCATTAAATAAAATAAACGGAGTCTTAAGTCCTCGAATGAATATTCAAAATAATATTCATTAAATAAAGTAAGCAGAGTCATAAGTCCTCGAATGAATATTCATAATAATATTCATTAAATAAAATAAAGTTATCGAATAAACCTTATTCGATTTATAGTTTTGAAAACTATATCAATATATATATATATATATATATATATATATATATATATATTATACTCGGGAACATCGACCCCCGGTTTAGAAAAATGTTCACCTTTGGGTCCCCTATACTAAGGGTATACGCAACTACTGCTTATCTCTAGCATAGGTATTATGCAACTTATAAGCAATTGAATCAACAATTAGATATCAAGATTACGAAACAGACATGCATATATACCATATCACATGCTCCAATATATCGCAAGATTTGCTAATAACAATCATGCACTTGTCATAAGATAATGCATATACATATATTTACATCACAACAACAGTATAACGAGTAGAAAACTTACCTGAGCGACTTGGGGTTATAAATGGCTTGGGACGAGTCTGGTAACCTATAAACAACATATAAGTTGGAATTAAATCAAAGTCGCTTAAGAATCTAGACTTTAACCAATTAGACTCTAACGCTTGCTTTTGCGCTTAACGATTCACTTACGTCGCTCGAGTACCCTTGGCTCCACCATTTTTAATAAATTAACCATTAAGAATTTTAAAGCGATTCTTTCGCGAGTACCTTACTAACTGCCTAATCCACTTAACATAATTGTTTCATACCCCAATTAGTCATTTAAAGTCCTTAACCAAGGTTTCAAAGTAAGGCGAGGGGTAATGGTTCGGTCGCGAAATGCCGTTACTTAAAACGGTCGTTTCTCCTAAACCGTACATCAGATTCAAACGAACCACATATCAAAACGAAGCTCGTAACATGAACTATCTAATAATGGCAATGCTCAAAACCTAAAAGTGAGTTCACGGGTCCTGATTGTTAAGAACAAAACAGTCTTAAAGTAAATCGGACATTACGACGGCAATGTTTACGCGATTACCAAATTTTAAACTACTCCAATCAACCACAATCAACCACAAATCAACCCATAACCACCAATACCACCAAACTTCATCCAAACCTTACTAACTCAGTCCACAACCTCATGATTTTTCCAACTTATTTAAACTCAAATAAGAGCTACTAATTATACTTAAGGTTCATCAACCAACAACCAAGATTTATAACCCAAAATCATTATAATTCCATCCAAACTCTAAACATACAAGAATCATACTCTCATGAACTATAAAAAACAAAACCAAACCTAATACTCAAAGTAAAGTTAGGGTTTGGAGGGGTTATACCTTCCTTGGAGAGTGGAGAATCACTTAGGAAGCCTTAAATAACCACTAACTATCTTTACTAAGCTTGGATCTTGAAGAAAACATAAGAAAACACAAAGTTAGTTTCTTGAAAACACTATTCACCAAGAAATTTGATGAATTGATTAGCCATGTTAAACATGGAATCTTGAGCTTAAACTTATGGCTCATCTTAGTTATGAATTATGGAAGCTAAAGAAACAAACCTCTTGAAGTATGAAGGTGTGTAGCTTGATTTTTGAAATTTTCTCCTTTGCTTTTCATGGAAAAGCCGAGAGCAAAGAATGGAAAAGCCGAGACCAAATAATTTTCTCCTTGTTAATTAGGTTGTTACCATGGTAAATATTGTGTGGCTCACAATCATCCAACAACACACTTGGTTGGTCATGCTTATGTCACCATGTGATGTCACCCTCCCTCTTTTGTCCTCTTCTCATTGGTTTGATGACATCATCCCCACTAATCTCTTTGATTAGCTTTTAATTATTTGGCTAATGATCGTTGATCTGTTATACGGTTCGCTTAACTTTCATTTTCGTTTATCGTTTGAGGGATCATACCCGGGATCTTATTACTTAGGTTTCCTTAACCTTTCTCAAAACATTATATTCCTTTTTATGATCCCCTCTTAAAATCCTTGAATTTAAATCCTATTTATCCTGTTACTTTATACTCACTTCTTTCTGTATCTGGTGGATTTTCGGGAAAAATCAAAGTGTTCGAATTTAGATTCTGACGATCTTTACATACACTTATATCCCATATAAAGTACTAATAAGATCTCAGAATAACAATAGAAGAACCCCTACATAGTGTGGCATGAAAAGTTTTCTTATTCAGCAAAATCACTATTCATAAGGGTTTCAAAAATTCCAAAATTTGGGGTTATTACATTGACCATGACGGCGTGCTCACACTCTTTGTCGCGTTCACAATTGTCATCCGCATTTCTTCCCGCCTTCACCTATGAATACCCCTTCTCTTCTTGATAATTTTAAT
Organism: Apium graveolens; assembly: GCF_009905375.1. Lineage (NCBI taxonomy): Eukaryota > Viridiplantae > Streptophyta > Magnoliopsida > Apiales > Apiaceae > Apium > Apium graveolens. Next base: position 89,475 of record NW_027417845.1, on the reverse strand, counting down.
CTTAATTTTTCGAGAGAAGCTTACCCTTTATGCACCACATCTCTAAACTTACATGAGCAAACTCGGTGTAAGAAATAAGAGAAATCGTACAAAAATGTGCACCTCGCATAACTTGGAAAAGCATAATTTATTAACAAAGGTTTGAGGGTTTTCTCTAACTTTTTCATCCAACTATTTATCTCCTATTGGCACGCCTTAAATTGAAAGTGTCATCATAGGAGGGCGCGTTTGAAGGGAAAGCATGATTATAATAAAATACTAGCTCTCTGATCTTCAACTAATAAATAACCTTTGATGCAAGGAGGACATGCCTTGTTGGTGAGAGAGATCCTTCCACCGATGATACAATACCATTCCATATTTGATTTCTTACTTCTTGCCAAATCATAGCTCCAAACCGCTGATCTCGTATTTTCCACAAAAAGTATGATTCTTTTATTCAAATCAAAGTCGAGCTTTTCTAAGGTCTTCTATAATCACCAAATTTTAGAGGGCGCACCCTTTAGAAAGGCGGCATCTTCCTCAATAAAATTCATATTCTTAGAAGACGTGTCCTCTTTACGAGGAGCGTCTTCCTCGACAAAGATAACTTTATTGGAGGGTGCGTCATTTGTATGAGATGCGTCTTTCTCAAGAAAGGTATCCATCTTTGGAGGGAGATTTCTCTATAAGAGGCACATCTACCTCGACAAGGTAACAACCTTGGAGGGCGCGTCATCTCTAAGATGAGCGGCTTATTTTGACAAGGTCTTCATCCTTGGAGGACGCGTCCTCTCTGAGAGGATTGGTTTATCTCGATAAGGTATTCATCATTAGAGGATGCGTCCTCTGTAAGAGGAGCATCTTATCTCGATAAGGTCTTCATCCTTGGAGGGAGCGTCCTCTGTAAGAGGGGCATCTACCTCACAAGGGGAATCATCCTTGGAGGGCGCGTCCTCTGTAAGAAGTGCATCTATCACAGCAAGGGTTTTCATCCTTGGAGGGCGCGTCCTCTCTAAGAGGAGCATCTACCTCGACAAGGGTAATCATCCTTGGAAGGAGCTTCCTTATAGAGGAGCATCCACCTTGACAAGGGGAATCATCCTTGGAGGGCGCGTCCTCTGTAAGAGGAGCATCTACCTCGACAAGGGGAATCATCCTTGGAGGGCGCGTCCTCTGTAAGAAGCGCATCTACCTCAGCAAGGGTTTCATCATTGGAGGGCGTGTCCTCTATAAGAGGAGTATCTACCTCGATAAGAGGAATCATCCTTGGAGGGAGCTTCCTTACAGAGGAGCATCCACCTCGACAAGGGGAGTCATCCTTGGAGGGCGCGTCCTCTGTAAGAGCAGCATCTACCTCCACAAGGGTATTCTATAGATACTTCATGTAACAAAACCAAATCAAAGATCAATATTCTTAGAAGGCTTCTACCTTCAACGAAGCTCATGGGATGCAGAAACTATCTCATGTAGAAATATCTCTTAGCGAGGCATCTCACGAAGTGGCATCCGATAAAGGGTATCTCACACTCAGAGACATTTTCTTGTAGTTGAGCATTTTCTTAAACATGGGTGTTTTTCTGACCTTGAGCATCTCTCTTATTTTTAGGAAAAGCCATGTATCTTACTCATGTGGCAATATGTAACACCACAGAACTAATGAGAGGTGACCTACCCTCCGGGGGTGCACCTGGTCAAAAGTACTTTGTAGCCTCATCTTCCTCATCTGTTTCTAATGAAACTCCCATATTTACTTTTTGCTAAAGACAACAGATGACCTTGGTAATCATATCGAAAGAAGAAGCCTTAACATACGAGCCAAATATACTTTGGGCGCGTCCTGAAAACTCACTCAGATTATTGAGGATGTGAGGGCGCGTTCGCTGAAACTAAACTCTCGACATACTAGGAAGATCATTGTACTTCATTTGCTTCTTTCTAAATCATGTCTTTAATGTCGAGGAAGATAACATGGGTATTTCAATGAAAGCGTGCCTTAAGAGAGATATCATTAGAGAGTTTACCTATAACTGTTGAGGATATAACACTATATCCTTACGGAGGAGCTCATTCATATCCGGGGGCCTCACCTTGACAGTCAAGGGGCGCATCCTAGGATTTATGGTACCTCTACTCTCATTGATTTTTCTTTTGAAGTTCTAATATTAAGATTCTCCTTGTAGTCAATAAACTTCACCTCACCATCAATATTTTTTTGAGGGCGCGCCTTAAGGAAATGGCGTGTCTTGAAAGAAGATGAATTAGTTCCAGTCAAACCATTATTCAAGTAGTGACTATAACTCATCTGATTATCATGACATCTTCATTGAAAACTTCCATAGACTTTTTCTTCTGAGGGCGTGCCCTGGGAAGGCAACTCTCCACTGAATGTCTCACATGCAGAGGGTGCGCCTTAATAGATTGTGATGCAGCGCTTGGTAACTCATAAGTTTTTTTTCTAGATAAGATTTTCAACCAGCAAGAAACACAATTAATATAGAACTTTAAATGTTACCTGAAGGACGCGTCCTAGAGGGATGGACGTGTCCAGTCGGTGAATTCTCCTGAAATATTTTGGAAGTCGTCTAGGCCCTAAATTTCTTAATAAAGGCGCATCCTAAGAGTTTGTGGGTATCTCCTCCTTGCCAAGTCTCTTTCACAATATTCTTGCTGCGCAAGTCCCAAAAATAAGTAATGAAAAATACAACGAAACTAGTTGAGTGTTATCTTGAGGGATCGTCTTAAAGGCGATGATTAGCTCTTGTAAATAATGCCTTCTTCTTAGAATGTTCTCATCTTGATCATCCTCGGATTTGCCCCTGGTTAAGTCCTCTGAACCAAATAGTGTTCTCAAATCTTCTAAATCAAATAGGATTTGTTAGATATATTTGATAATGTCATGGCTAATATAATTTATGTTTAGATTTCAGATCTTACTTAACAGGACAAATCAGTACTTAACCGTTGATCAGTACTTATACTGGAAGTCAGGACTTAAGGATATCAGGACTTATATTATCAGGAGATAATCATCAGAAGTTAGATATCAGAACTTAAGTGCTGAAGGACGATCAGATAAGGACAGTAGCTGATTAAAGGAAAGAAGATCAAGATAAACATAAGAAGAGATATGCATGAAGAAGGAGTTCCGTGAAGAATGGAATACTTGGAAGAAAAGATATCTGATTGATATATTTTAGGAAGCAGAATTATATTCCATATCAATTAGCGATTATCTTGTAACTGTGTAGTATATAAACACAGACATAGGGTTTACACTATAAGTGTTATCATATTCGAGAAGATTATTGATTGTAACCCTAGCAGCTCTCGTGATATTTGTTCATCACTGAGAGGTAACAGTTTCATACTGTAACAGAGTTTATTGTTTCAATAAAGTTTGTTTTCTGTTACTTAAGATTTTAAAGTTCGATTTGATTGTATTATACACTGTATTCACGCCCTCTATAGTGCGTGTGACCTAACAAGTGGTATCAGAGCCTATCTGTTAACACACATACGGTTAAAGATCCAAACACAATCATGTCTGACACAGAAACTCCAACTAAGCCTACCAAAACTGAGGAACCATCAAAGACACAAATTCAGAGTCGGTATGAGACCATCAGAGTTCCCATACTGAGACCATCTGAATATCCCATATGGAAGGTGAGAATGACCATGTTCCTGGAAGCAACAGATCCAGAATACCTTGATAGAATCAAGGAAGGGCCTCACAAACCAACCAAGCTTGCTATTGCAGTTGCAGGTGAAGCAGCAAAGACTGTACCAAAGGAAAAGAGTGATTATACTGCTGAAGATATAGCATCAATTGCTAAGGATGCTAAGATACGACACTTACTGCATAGTGCCATTGATAATGTAATGTCAAACAGGGTAATCAACTGCAAGACTGCTAAGGAGATATGGGATGCTCTGGAAACAAGGTGTCAGGGAACTGACACAATTAAGAAGAACAGGAAGACAATACTCACTCAAGAGTATGAACACTTTGACTCAAAGACTAATGAGTCATTGAATGATTTATATGATAGATTTGTCAAACTTTTGAATGATTTGTCATTGGTTGACAAAGAGTATGATCTTGAAGATTCAAACCTTAAATTCCTGTTAGCTCTTCCTGAATGCTGGGATTTGAAGGCAACAACAATAAGAGACAACTACAATCTTGATGAAACAACTCTTGATGAAATCTATGGAATGCTCAAGACTCATGAACTTGAGATGGAACAAAGAAGCAAGAGGAAAGGAGGAAAGTCAAGGACAGTTGCTCTTAAGGCTGAAGAAGAATCCCCCAAAGCAGCTTCCTCAAGGAAAGACAAGGGTAAAGCTCTTGTTATAAAGTCTGATACTGAGTCATCAAGTTCCGAAAGTGATGATGACTCAGATTCTGAAAGCTTGCCTGAGACTGATGTTGATGAGGAGATGATGAAGCTGTGTGCTCTTATGGTGAAAGGAATCACAAAGATTGCATACAGGAAGTTCAGGAAGGGAAAGAAGTTTTCCAGGAAAGGCATAAGTTCTAATAAGAAGAATTTCAGAAGATCTGAAGGCAGAGGAGGAAAGTCTGACAGAGGAGATTATACCAATGTTAAATGCTATAACTGTGGTGAGAAAGGCCACATATCTCCTGATTGCATGAAGGTAAAGGGTGACAAAGGCAAGGCTCTTGTCACAAAACAGAAAAGCTGGACAGACACCTCAGACTCTGAAAGTGAGGAGAACTATGCATTAATGGCAAATGCTGATAAAGAAAGTGCTGAGAGCAGTTCTGAAGCTGCTGAAACAAAGGTACCTCAGACTACTTATGCTTTTCATACTGATGATATTAATGAGTTGAGAAGATATCTTAAAACCATGTTTGTTAGTTATAGAGATCAAACTTTAACATGTGAAAGATTAACTTCTGAAAATCTTGCTTTTAAGAAAAGAAATGATTTCTTAGAAAAAGAGTTAGTCATGTTTCATCAAACTCAGAAGGATAGAGATGATGCTTTCTATGTTAGGGATGAAGTGCTAAAAATGAATGAATCTCTAAAAACTGAGTTAGAAAAGGAAAGAGAGATTATCAGGACTTGGACTAATTCTGGCAAAACAACTCAAAATTTGCTAAGTAGTGGAAACTGGAAAGAGGGCTTAGGTTATGGAGAGGATAAGAATGATAAAGGAACTGAAGAAATTAAGCCTGTTGTTAAGCAAAAGCCAAAGTTAAAACCTGTTAAGTTTGTAACCGTAAAGTCTGAAAATGAGAAAACAGAAGTTAAAGAGGAATTAACTTCTGACAAACTAAAACAGGAAAAGACAGCTGAAGTAAACATAGGCTTAATGACAAAGAAGCAGCTTAAGCATAAGCTGAAAGATGTTAAGAATGCAAACAAGGTAAAATCACCTAGGAAAAATAGGAATGTAAAGGAAGGTGTGAATAAAAGCAATGATTATAAACCTGTTCTTGATGCTCCTAGGAAAACATGTCATAACTGTGGAAGTTCTAATCATATGGCTTCTTTTTGCAGGAAGAATAAGAATATTAACTCCTTACCTTCAAAATCAGGAGTTAAGAGTCAGTCTTTTAGATACAAACCACAAAATCATTGTTTTCATTGTGGTAGTTTATGGCATTCCATTTATACTTGTAAGGAATATCATAGTTTGTACTATGATTATTATCAAATAAAACCTTCTTTGAAGAAAGTTTCCATTGTTCCTTCTAGTGTAAATTCTGATTCAAAGTCTGATAATGTAAGTTCTGAAAAGAAAAATGTTAACATAAACTCTGGTGCTAAATCCGCTGCAAATGTTAACAAACTTAATAAAACCAAAGGATCCAAGCAAGTCTGGGTCCTTAAAATTAATAATTAGTGGTCTTTGTGATTGCAGGGCAACAAGAAAAATATTCTAGTTCTGGACAGTGGATGTTCAGGACATATGACTGGAAATAAGGCCCTGCTATCAGACTTTGTGGAGAAAGCTGGCCCAAGTGTTTCCTATGGAGATGGCAATATTGGAAAAACATTGGGATATGGCAATATCAATCTTGGGAATGTCATAATTAAAGAAGTAGCTCTGGTCTTAGGACTTAAACACAATCTGCTGAGTATAAGTCAAATCTGTGACAGAGGTTATCATATCGATTTCTTTGAAGAACATTGTGAAATTGTGAGTAAATCTAAAGGCAAAGTTGTTCTGAAAGGATACAGGCGTGGTAACATTTATGAAGCTAAGCTTTGAACAAGTACTGATGGTTCTGCAATCTGTCTGATGAGTAGATCATCAATTGAAGAAAGCTGGAATTGGCACAAGAAACTCTCTCATTTAAATTTCAACAATATAAATGATTCGTTCAAGAAAGATCTTGTGAGAGGATTGCCAAAGTCAGTATTTGCTCCTGATGGTCTTTGTGATTCATGTCAGAAGGCCAAACAAAGAAAATCTTCATTCAAGAGCAAGACTGAATCATCAATTCTTGAGCCTTATCATCTACTACATGTTGATCTATTTGGTCCAGTGAATGTCATGTCTATTACAAAGAAGAAGTATGCGTTGGTCATAGTGGATGAGTTCACCAGATACACATGGGTGTATTTCTTGCACACAAAAAGTGAAACTGCATCTATCTTAATTGATCATGTCAAACATCTGGATAAATTGGTCAAAAATTTTGTGAAAATCTTAAGGAGTGATAATGGCACTGAGTTCAAGAATTTGATGATGGAAGAGTTCTGCAAAAACCATGGAATAAAGCAGGAATTTTCTGCTCCTGGAACTCCACTGCAAAATGGAGTTGTTGAAAGGAAGAATAGAACTCTCATTGAAGCTGCACGAACTATGCTTGAAGAAGCAAAGCTTCCAACTTATTTCTGGGCTAAGCTGTGCAGACTGCTTGTTTTACTCAAAATGCAACACTTATTAACAAGCATGGAAAAATACCATATGAGATGGTGAAGAAAAAGAATCCAAATCTGAAGTACTTTCATGTATTTGGATGCAAGTGTTTTGTTCTCAAGACTCATCGTGAACAGCTATCCAAGTTTGATCTAAAAGCTGATGAAGGAATCTTTGTTGGATATCCACTTTCCACAAAAGCCTTCAGAGTCTATAATTTGAGAACAAAAGTGGTCATGGAATCTATCAATGTCTCTTTTGATGACAAGAAGATTACTGGTCTTAAAGATTTCATTGATCATGATCAGCTGAGATTTGAAAATGAAGACTCAAATTCTGATACTGAAAATCCTGACAATCTAAGTCCTGATACTGTAAACTCTGATGGATTAAACTCTAATGTTATTGAAACTGTGGTGACTACGTCAAAGGAAGATGCACCAATGCAGGGGGAGCATTCTCAAGATCCTACCACATCTCAAGAAACATCAGAACATACATCTGGCTCTTCAAGTTCTGATTCGTCAAGTTCCGATAAGCCAAGTTCTGATAGTGCTGAAAATCTAAATTCTGAAGAATCCAACTCAGAGAGCATAGTTTCAGGGGGAGCATCAGAAAATGAAAATGAAGACAGCATGGATCATGGGGGAGCATCCAGTTCTAGAGAAAACCTTCCATCTGCAAGGAAGTGGACAAAGTCACATACACCTGATTTGATAATTGGAAATCCTGATGCAGGTGTCAGAACTAGAACAGGTACTTCAAATGAATGTCTTTACAATTCTTTTCTCTCTCAAACTGAGCCAAAGAAAGTGGAAGAAGCTCTTCAAGATGCTGATTGGGTGCAAGCAATGTAGGAAGAGTTAAATGAATTTGAAAGAAACAAAGTCTGGACCCTAGTGCCAAGACCAAAGAATAGATCTGTTGTTGGTACAAAGTGGGTATTCAGAAACAAAACTAACAGTGATGGCATAATTACAAGGAATAAGGCAAGGATGGTTGCAAAAGGATATTCTCAACAGGAGGGAATTGACTATGATGAAACATTTGCACCAGTTGCTAGGTTAGAAGCCATAAGGATATTTTTGGCTTATGCTGCTCACAAAAAGTTTACTGTCTTTCAAATGGAGGTGAAAAGTGCTTTTCTCAATGTAGAATTGGAGGAGGAAGTATATGTTGAACAACCTCCAGGCTTTGTAGATTCCAAACATCCAGATTATGTCTACAGGCTTGATAAAGCACTTTATGGACTTAAGCAAGCTCCTGGAGCATGGTATGAGACTTTAGCTCAGTTTCTTCTGGAAAATGGATTCAACAGAGGAACAATAGACAAAAAACTGTTCTACCTCAACCATGGAAAAGACTTACTTCTCGTCCAGATTTATGTTGATGATATCATTTTTGGGTCTACAAATGACAGACTTTGCAAGAAGTTTGCCAAACAGATGCAGTCAAGATATCAGATGAGTATGATGGGGGAACTTAGCTATTTTCTGGGCCTTCAAGTCAAGCAGAATGAAGAAGGCACTTTTATTTGTCAAACTAAGTACACCAGAAACTTGCTAAAGAAATTCGGAATGCAAGATTGTTCAAGTGCATCCACTCCCATGGCCACTGCAACAAAACTGGATAAGGATACTGGTAAATCAGTAGATATTACTGATTACAGAGGTATGATTGGCTCTCTACTCTATCTAACTGCTAGTAGACCTGATATCATGTATGCTACCTATCTTTGTGCAAGATTTCAAGCAGATCCAAGAGAACCTCACTTAACAGCTGTGAAAAAAATCTTTAAGTATCTTAAAGGAACAGTTGATCTGGGATTGTGGTATCCTAGAGAATCAGATTTTAAACTAATAGGTTACTCAGATGCAGATTTTGCAGGTTGCAAAATTGACAGGAAAAGCACAAGTGGAAGCTGCCAATTTCTTGGAGGCAGATTGGTTTCTTGGTTCAGCAAGAAACAAAAGTCAATTTCCACATCAACTGCAGAAGCAGAGTATATTGCTGCAGGAAGCTGTTGTGCACAGATTCTTTGGATGAAGAATCAGTTATTGGATTATGGGTTAACATATTTCAAAATCCCTATTTACTGTGATAATCAAAGTGCTATTGCTATGACAGGTAATCCAGTTCAACACTCTATGACAAAGCACATCAGCATCAGGTACCACTTCATAAGGGAACATGTGGATGAAGGTACAGTGGAATTGCACTTTGTTCCAACAGATCAACAACTAGCAGATATCTTCACAAAACCATTGTGTGAAGCCACTTTTACAAGATTGGTAAATGAACTTGGAATGGTTTCAAGTTCTTTTTCTAAATCTGTCTAGTTTTGTTCTATTTCATTAGACTTTATGATCAGTATTTACAGAATGTAATCTCTTTGTGTATTCTGTGATTAATTGAAATATGCGTTCAAGTACTGATTGTTGTCTGATATATGTTTCTAAACTCTGATAAGTGATATGTCTGTTTAAGTAACTATTCAATCCTATGAGGATAACTGTGTTAGATACTGACCTAGTAGTCTTCAATAAACAAATGTCCCATGTAAGAAGTAATTATTTCTGTGGAAATCTTATGACACAAGCAAATTCTGATAATTGAGCTTAGTTGAGTTTACTTTTTTATCTTATTACTAAGTCACAAATTAAAATAATGCTACTCATCTATTAAGTTCTGATACTAGTAAATCTGCTGAATGTACTAAGTGCTGATAAACCTCAATTATCAAAAGAAAAAGCAAAAAGATCAAAGAATAAAATCAGGTACTCCTTTGAGATCTAGAGTAAAAATGTGGAAGGGACGACCCAAGTGCATTGCTGGTATTAAGTAAATATGCATTAGAAAAGCAAAATATTTTCTTGGTGACTTGTCACACTCTATGATTACTGGAGAAATACTCTGATAATAGCATAAATTCTGATAAGCAGTCGTGACTCACTTACACTGAGAAGCCACTGTAAAATAGAATTTAAAAAGATGCATAAAATTAGCACAAAACAGTTGAGGTGGACTCAAGCATGAACTCATTCATCAGTAGGTTTCAGGATAATGACAGCTCTTTAGCAAAATTTTAGTTATGTCTTATTTCTAAGATGTACTGAAGTGAATCAAACTTTACTCCTTGTCTGAAATTTAGCTTAATGCACACACTAATCACTCCATCTGAATGATGAAAATTACTGTGGTGGTTTATGTTGTTTTAGATAAACAGTCATTGTGTCATTTTGCACTAACTCTGAGGACAAGTTCTGGTTGCATATTCTGACGATTAAGTTCTGAAGAGTATAACTCAGAACTTGTATGAGGATTTACTCAGATAGGCATTCCTTTTTCGAGTTAAGAAATTATGTTCTGATGACTGTTAAGTTCTGATATAAGTCTAAGTTCTGATTTACAGTCTAATTCTTTACTTGACTTATTTGTGGATAAAATTTGATAACAGTCTCGGTTCAAACTAGAATATGTTGAAATGGAAGATTAATAGTCACTATGGTTAGGGTTAATGATATTCGTACTTGAACAGTCCACTTTTACTTGTTTCTTGTGCGCATTCAACCATGTTTTCTCCTTCCAATGAATGTTATTCTTTTTCCAAGTCTGGGGAGACGAGGTAGAATTGATTCTACCTGTCACCATTAAATACTTTTACGTCTCCTAGCATTCTAGCATTCTTTCTCACAAACTTACCTTCATACTTTTTCTTTCAAAAACACAATGGTCAGATACAACATGTTTTTGAACTACCAAAACTTCAATATGGAGCTAAGCTGTGCCGACTGGCAGCAGGAATGGCACGTCACGTCCATTCCTGAGGAGATATGGGACTCTATCCCACAGGAGGTACTGACCCACCTCCTGTTCTTCTATATGGACTACCATCGCCATCTGGAGCGATTGGAGGAGGAAAGGCTGGAAGCTCTCCGCCAGCAAGAGCGAATCATCCGACTCGCCATTCTGTTTGTCGAGAGTAGGAAGAAGAAATGATTTAATCTCGTCTTCTTCCTGTTTTTCTTCATCATCAGCTTTGTCAGGCTTCTTAGCTAGGACTAAAGCTGTTGATATTAGGTTTAGCAGCTTAGGGAAATCTTGTATAAATTCTGATGTAATCTCAATTTCATGAATGTATTCACTTGATATATTAATGAAATTTTTTTTTGTTTCAAGATTTTGTCTCTAAGATATTTTGTAATGCATTGATAAATCCTGATTGATATTCTGATGACCATATAAATTCTGTTTTAATTTAAGTTCTGACTTTCCTTTATCAGTACTTACTCATATGATTTATCTTGGTCATTTTCACTTGATTTATTTTCAGAATATTAATGTTGCAGTGAAAAATAATTCAATAAGTGGGAACGGCTTCACTTTTGAATTAAAACTGTTTCACCTTAATTAATGGAATATCTGGGTAAGTGGAACGGTTTTTTCCTTGAAAACAGGCGAGTGGGTAAGTAATAATTACTGTTTTCTCGAGCCCAGTAACTATCCGTTATTACTGCATGTCTGACAGGTGTCCAACGGTATCATTTATTTTCAGAGTATAAGTACGACAGAGAGAGGATTTCTTTAATCTTTTATTTTCTTCATATTTTTTTCTCTCTTACTTGCTTTTACTCTCACTTTCTCTCTTCTTCTCTCGTTGGTTTTTCATACTGACATTTTATCAAACACCTAACATGCACTTTTTCATCTCAATTTTTCACATGGCACCTAAAGATTTAATCATTGATGGAGCTAAGTTTGTTCCAAACAACTATGCTGTAATTCTTGATCATGCTGAAGCTCCATCTGAATTGCATTTTGTGCAAGATCTTCTTGCACACAGTGAGATTGGGTATGCATTAACCCAGCCTTCAGTCTTTTCGAGCCAACAAGTTCTGACGTTTTAGCGGACTGGACACTTTGATGATGGTGGTAAACATGGCACTCCCAGTATTGTTTTCGAAGTGGGTGATTCATCTTATGCAGTTACTCCTGGTACAATACGCAGGGCTCTACATCTCCCAGAAGAGTGTACTTTTTCCATTCCAGAGGAATCAGCTCTTCAGAAGTTAATGGCTAATTTGGGATATGAAAAGAGTTTGGCAAAACTTGGGCAGTTAAAACGGGCTCATATCAGAAGAGAATGGAGCTTCTTCTTCGACTGCATCACCAAAGCTTTTGGGAACAAATGTTCGAATTTTGATGCTATCCCAATTCTGAGTCAACACATCGGGTATGCTATTATCAATCAAACTCATTTTGATTTTGCAACTGGTATAATTGGTTTTATTGGGGATAGGATGACAGAGGATAGGAATATTGTCTATTTTGCTAGATTCTGTCAACTTATTTATACTTTTTGTACTGATGAACCTCAATTAGTCAGTTCCTCAACCCCACCTTTTAAAGTTGCAAAACGCTACTTTAATGACCTGGTAAATGCTGACACTAAGAAATCAGTGGTTAGACCATTACAGATTCCTCAGTCTGTAAAACATATCCTAGTAAATGCTGATCCTGATACTTATAGATCTGTTTACTCTGATGTCCAACCAACAACAAACACCCAAAAACCATCATCCTCAGCACCTACCACTCATTCTACTCAACCTACCCTCAGGACATATCTCAAATCCTATCTCTCCACTTCACAGACCGTTCAACCCTCATCCTCAGCACCTACTATGAAGCCTTCATCTTTCAAGCCAAAGAGGACAAAGACTGTTCCTCAAACACCTCAAAAGAGAAGGAGGATTGCCTTGAGAGATGAATCTGATACTGAGGAACAGGTTTCTTCTTCAGAACCTGTTGTATGTGAAGCTGAGAAAGAGACTTCTCAGAAGGATTCTGGAATTGGGGGAGCTAGGCTTCTCAAGAGGCTTAGAAGAATGACAGTTCCTGAAACTCCCAAGGAATCCAAATCAACAAAGAGATATAAGAAACATAGGGCACACAGGCCAGTTTCAGATGATGAAGAGGAAGCAGCTAAGGAAGGGGATCAGGAATCTCTGATCTCACAAGACAAGGAATTTGCTCCAGTCACTTCTTCTCCATCAACTCCATCTAAGGAAGCTGTTTCTGAAAAGGCTACCACCCCATCTGTGTCTCTTGTTGATCCAGGAACAAGTGCTGATATTGATGTTCAAAACTTGGTTGTGCCTGAAGTAATTTTCTTAGAAGCTCCAACAACAACTAATCCTTCAACAACACCTGTTACTAATGCTGTTCAAACTCCAGAGTTATCAACAACACCTTCTCTGCATCATGATGCTGATGATCAGACTTTAGGTGAGCATCAGGATATGACTGTTGATCAGAACTTGGAACCATATCAACAATTAGAGGATGCTGAAGCCTCCAATGCTACTCACACTGTTATTTTAGCAGAAGATACTGATTCTTTAAGTTCTGATGCTGCAAATGATGGAGATACTGGTGATGCTGCTCCAACTGCAGATGCTGATACAGCAGGTCCTTCAGGACATGCTCCTCAACACACTATTCTAAAGTCTGAACTGGTTAAGAAGTTTGTTACCAGAGAAGCACCAGTACCTTGGAGTGAAACTCCTGCAGGACAGGAGTGGACTAAGGAATGGAACTCAGTTTCATGTGTTCCAACTAAAAAGCATCTTGCTGAGCACTTGACTAAAGCTGATGAAATGTTAAATTCTGATGATTTCAAAACCCAGCTTAGAGTCACTGCATTGAGTACTAAACATCTACAAGGTCTTCACTTAACTACTCATGCAGAGCTACACAAGATTCAGGAAGAATTTATCAAACAGGAACAAGTTTGGAAAATTGATAAGAAAAAGTTCTTCCAACCTACCATTGACAGGATTGCTTATATTGAGAAGACTCAAGATCATCAACAAGCTCAGATTGATGATATTCTGAAAAATCAAGCTTCTCAGCAATCACAACTGACTGAAATCCAATCCTCAGTGGAATTGCTTATCTCTCTTCTACTACCTGCTGATGCCAAAAAGGGGGAGAAAGTAATTAAGTCCAAATGCAAGACTGACAAGACACTGACAGGGAAGGATGATGAAAAAGATGATCAAGGAAACCCTGGAATGGGTAGAGGTCATAGTCAAGGTAGAAGATTCATATCAAGAAAAGCTGAAATCATAAGTCACATGACAAGTTCTGATACTGGGAAAAGAATAAGTTCTGCTGCTGGTAAAAGGATAAGTTCTGATGAACTTTTAGATCTTGATGAGGAAATGTCAAGACAGTTATTTCTTCAGGAAAATCCAGGAATGGACTTGGAAAGTTCAATGGAAGAAGAAGCCAGGTTTAAATCAGAGAAAGTCACATCTAAATCTGAAGCTTCTGGTAAAAAGCCACTTCCAAAACTCAAAGGCATTGTGATCAAAGAAAGGACACATACTGAAGCAACATTGGCTAGATCACAACCGCAGATAGATCCAAGATCCAAGGGTAAAGAAAAGGTTGGTGAACCTATCAAGGTTTATGTGCCTCCTGAGGATGAAGAAATTACTGATGAAAAGGATAATCTTGCTCTGACTTCAAGAAAAGTTCTTAAAACAACCTCTGACATGGCTCAAGTTGTTCAGAGTTAAGAAATTGTAAGTTCTGATATTCAGAAGAAGCAAGTAACCTCTGACATAGCTCAAGTTAACTTGATATCAGAAGATAGACCAAAGACACTCCTACCAGGATTTACTAAAGCAAAACAGACTCAACCTTTGAAGACTACTGCAAGTGGTTTTGAAGCAAGAGTAGTTACTGGAAAGGAAGCAAGAGATAAAACTGGATTGGGAAGTGCTGATGAAAGAAGAATACATAACACTACCAATGATCCAACTTCCTTGAGTGAACCAGGTATTGGAGCAACTCCTGAGAGATTGAATCAACTGGAATCTGTACAGATGGTTTACCATACCTACTTGAAAGAATACATCTTGTTGTATTTCATGACAGATGGTAGGGTTTATCATATAAGACAAAATGTCATTCCATTTAAGTATTTTGAAGAATTGGAGCATGTACTATTCTTACTTCAAGTGGATGACAGAATAACAGGAACTGCTGCAAACTATTTGAAAGAACAGATTCAGAGACAGAAAAGGCTTTATTCTGTTAAGTCTGACAGCACATACATTCCAAAGTACAGAGATCATAATGGTGATATAGTTGAAATGAAGCCCAACACTGCTAAGATTATAACTACCTTTCTGGGGTACAGGGCTGTTGAATTCAATCTTGAGTCTGATAAAGCTTATTTGATCAGATTGGATCAGGATAAAAGAAAAGCAAAGATCAATGATCTCAGAGCTGCAATCTTTCAAATTGGTGAAGATACTGCAGAGCTTAAAGATGCCAAAAGGAGAATGATTGATGAACTCAGATATGCTGAGAAATGTTTGTTGAAGAACTATCTCAGAACAACTCCGGACATCAGAGAGATCAGATGATGAAGCCAAGTTGAAGATCTACAACTGCTTAAATTCTGATATTTGTACAGACTAAAGTTGTTATTAGAAGTTGAATATTGGTAAAGCTTTAAGGACTGTAAGTTGTAGTTATCTAGTCCAATTCTCATGCATTTGTACTTAATATTTTTGACATCATCAAATATCTGTTAAACTTGTATATTATGCTAATTTACAAGTTGGGGGAGATTGTTAGATATATTTGATAATGTCATGGCTAATATAATTTATGTTTAGATTTCAGATCTTACTTAACAGGACAAATCAGTACTTAACCGTTGATCAGTACTTATACTGGAAGTCAGGACTTAAGGATATCAGTACTTATATTATCAGGAGATAATCATCAGAAGTTAGATATCATAACTTAAGTGCTGAAGGACGATCAGATAAGGACAGTAGCTGATTGAAGGAAAGAAGATCAAGATAAACATAAGAAGAGATATGCATGAAGAAGGAGTTCCGTGAAGAATGGAATACTTGGAAGAAAAGATATCTGATTGATATATTTTAGGAAGCAGAATTATATTCCATATCAATTAGCGATTATTTTGTAACTGTGTAGTATATAAACACAGACATAGGGTTTACACTATAAGTGTTATCATATTCGAGAAGATTATTAATTGTAACCCTAGCAGCTCTCGTGATATTTGTTCATCACTGAGAGGTAACAGTTTCATACTGTAACAGAGTTTATTGTTTCAATAAAGTTTGTTTTCTGTTACTTAAGATTTTAAAGTTCGATTTGATTGTATTATACACTGTATTCACCCCCTCTACAGTGTGTGTGACCTAACAGGATTCTTCAGTCTTCTTGTTGGAATAGGATTCTCCAATGTTCTAAATGGAATAGGATTCTTCAATCTTCTAATTAGAATGGGATTCTCCAATCTTCTATATCAGATAGTATTCTTCAATATTCCAAGTAAAATATGATTCTTCAATCTTCTAATTAGAATAGGATTCTCCAATCTTCTATACCAAATAGGTTTCTCCCAATCTTCTAAACCAAATAGGATTTTTTTGTTAAAAATTCACAGCTTCTGTTTTCTTCTGTTTTCGGACTGCTCAACTTGGATTCTCATAACCATATCATCTTCGAATTAAAGAGAATTCAACAAGCTTCGCGTAGATTGTAAGATCGTTCAAATCTGACTTACGGAACTCGAGATACGACATAAACAGTGTAAGCAAATCGCTTAACCCATCAAATCCGAATTTTCCATCCAACTTCACTCCTTCATGGCCATGGCTGTAAACTTCAACCCCTATGGCTGGAAATCATCATCCATGGATATCCCTCGTGGCCGCGAATACTACATTCAAACCTCCTTCGACCCCCCGGCCGAAAATAGTTATTTTACGGGTCTCCTTCGTGGTCGTTGTTTGCAACCTCCTTCGTGGCTTTTCTTCAATTCTTGTGTTAAAAAAATTTCATCGTGATGAGACATCTCTTCATCCTGAGATTTCATCGTGGTGGGTTAAGCGATTTGCTTACACTTTTTATGAACAAAGTTTGAGGTTCATCGCCGGAATCAAGATCTACGATGGTGGTTCTTCGTCTGAAAAGTGCGCGGAGTGTGGTTGTTGTGATGAATTGGGGGCTGAGATTGCTTAGAGTTGGTGGTGACTCCTTATGGCTCTCGTTTCCCACCCCTTACAATTTGCCTACATATCCCTATTTATAGGGAATCAAGCCCATATAGTTCTTAGGGAACAAGAAATCTAATGGGCTTAGACTTCTTATTCCTAGGCCCGGTCCAGAATCCATCTTCCGTTAGCTTTAGGAATGTCCAACTACGAGGCCCAACCGCGAAGGCCCAATGATCGTTTGTAATCGCAGGACTTCACGGATAATGCATCTCCCTGCGCATGGATAACATCCCTCTACAGCTATCTCCTTTGAGTTACGAACGCAGGTATAGCCACGATTCACCCCAAATGCCAGACGCGCCCCTGTCCCCCGAATGAGGATAACCCACCAGATAGAAGGACAGGTGATCCCAAGCTCTTGGGTGCAAAGTACAGGATAACTCCAAAGTTCTCCAACGAGGACACCCGTTGAATACAAGAACAGAGTTTCCAAAGCACACACTAAAGTTAACCCCGCATTCCCAACGAGCACACACGTTGAATAAAGGAGAAGACCTTGAATCATCAGGCATACCCCTGGAGGCCTTCAAGATTTTCACGTACATCCCCCTATTTGACTGACTCAAGGAGGGAATTCTTCAAAGAGTACCTACAACAAATATGTTAGTGAAAATAATCTTTCATTACTCCTTCCATGTTTGCCTTGTCCTGAAC
Organism: Apium graveolens; assembly: GCF_009905375.1. Taxonomy (NCBI): domain Eukaryota; kingdom Viridiplantae; phylum Streptophyta; class Magnoliopsida; order Apiales; family Apiaceae; genus Apium; species Apium graveolens. Next base: position 71,824 of record NW_027417845.1, on the reverse strand, counting down.
TTGTCCTTATTTTCCATATCCTAGATGAGGACAAGCCCAACTATCCAAATGTATGCATCTCCCTAGGTTTGGACACGTCCTCGCCCTGTGTAATGCACACATTCTCCCTTGTAATACAAACACATAGATAATCCATATCCTGCATTTCATCTAATGAGAGCGCGTCCACCCACAGGGCGCGTCCTCACTCTACGGGGTACACTCATTGCATCTTACATTCAAATTACTCATATTACTCACTTCACCCAATATTGGACGTGTCCTACCCCTAGGGAGTGTCCCCCCCCCCCCCCCCCCCGTGCGTTGCAGGCTAAAACCTATTTCTTCATCCTTTTGCCCCAATTCAATGCCAATTGAACCGTATTTGACCCGAGATGATCCAGTACCAAATTTTGACCATAACATTATTTAAGATTTATTCATACAACCATCTATATATTTACATATCTATTAGGGTCATACAAATATATAATTGGGTAATTTGTGGATGTTATTTGGAGCAACGGAAAATCATTATTATGTCCTTTATCGTTCGTGCACGAGGAAGGAAGAATCGGATTGGGTGTTGTATTAGATTACATATTATTTCCAGCAAAGTGCTTGTTTATTTGCTTGTTAAAACGATATTGTCTTGCATTACTGGTTTGTTCCGTTGTTGTTACCAAGTTTGATTAAAGTTTCACCGTGTTAAATTTGTTGTTGCTCTTCTCTATTATATTTAACCTTTAAATACTAAATCTACTTGCATTTATCAAGGCCTTACTCTTATTAGTTTGTTATTTGCTGTTTTGTTGTTGGTTTGTTATTATAAATCTGGTATACTTCTTTCATTTATTCCCCGCCAAGACTTGATTAAAATTTTCCGTTTTCTACCGGGATTATCTTTAAACCCTGCCTCTGGTTTGCTCATTACGATAGTAGTAGGCTGATCATTATATATTGTGTGTCCTGGTTTCAATATTTTGTGCGCTATAGACTAAAAAATTCTGAAATTTATACCAACAGTTACTCCCCTCTTTTAAGGCCAAAACACATATTCAGCTTAGTGGACAATTTAATATTGTTTATGATTTTCTCCACCTTCCTACAAAAACTCAATAACATCACGCATGTAATGTCTTAACATGATTCATTAAAATAAATTGATTTTTCTAGTTAAATTTATAAAATTTTGTACTTAGCATGCCTTGGACACATATTATAAAATTGTGTGTACCCAAGGATAAATTACATAATTTTTTAATTTAGTTTATTTTGATTGATGGAATTTTTCTGTACGTAATTGGTTCACTATTATTAATAAATTAGGTGTGAAAACCGAGCTTCACGCGCTTATAAAAAAAGATTTTAAAAAAATGTGAAAATAAATCGTGCCGTTGTGACAAAAATATTTTAGAAAAATGTGAAATCATATGTGCAATATACAAAACAATTTAAATGGAGAAATTTTGTTAAAATTAAAAATTAAGATAATAGGGTAATATTAAAAAAATGAGTACAATAATTGGAACCTGAATTTTTTGGGAATGAAATAACTAAATAATTTATGTCTCTATTTTTCAAAATTTTGTAAATATTGAATGTAACTGAAATGGAATTATTCAACATTTCTCTATAGAGGTAGAATATTGGACTATTTGTATATGCTTGCATCAAATTATTTCCAGAAATTGAAAGCTAAACATAATCATTATTAAAAATTATATGTTCTAATATCGATAGAAAAAAAACATATCTATTTAAATAAACAAAGAAAAAATAATTATAATTTAATATTTAAAGATCAAGGAAAAAAATTGAATGTAAAAAATTGAAATAACTACACATTACAAGAGTTTGTAAGGAACCACGTACGTCAAGAAAACTTTCATGCATAAAACAAAATAAGCCATCGATGTGGTCCAAAAAATTATGTGCCCTTTATAAATATGCTTATTAGAAAACTTTCGTGTCTGATTTAGCTAAAAAAACAAGTTTTGTTTTTGAAAAGTTTAGCCGTACATACTTTTGAGTAATATATTCTGTACTTTTTTTATAACTAAGTTAGTATGTATCATTTATCTCCGTTAAGAAAAATAATAAAGTTATTTCTCAATTTTTTGTTAAGATTGATTAGATAAAGCCATTATTATTATGTTACTATACAATCAAGTATAAAAACTATTTATAAATTAATATTTGTTTGCTGCTACTCTTTGTTTTTCTTCGACTGGGATGATACAAAGTGGTGCATGTCATTTGTTCTTTTCCCTGATAGCTTGGCCAGGATATCAATAATATTCATGCCTGAAATTCAAGGTATCTCACAGCAGGACAGTTTACCATTCCCAGAAATAAAATAATTCACTTCAACTATACATAAAAGAGTGAAAAAGAAAACATTCCCAGAAATTGTTATTGCTTGAATATAACATCAAATTTATCATAATAGTTTATTGGAGTAAAAATCATCAAAAATATAATAAAAATAAGCTTGTATATCAATATGAATAATACGGGTGACTATAAACTGAACGTACACATGGATAGGCTTAATATAAAGAATATAGGTTTATGCTTGCCGTGTTGAAATTAATACATTTTTAAACTTACTAACTTAGCCAGGAAATTCTGTTTTTGCACAAATCACAATACCTCCACCTCCTTGTTCCTTTTTAGACACAAGCTCATCATTTCTTCCTTTTTCTTTTGATTAATCAGCAGCAACGTACCTGAAACATCAAAAATATAAAAAAGAACATGATACATATAATAGATAATCTTTGAGTTGGAACATGTATCATAATGAGATAATATAATTAAGTTTGACTTTCTTTTATTACTTTCAAGAAGCGTCGAATCTGTAACATGGTTAAAAGTGCAAGTATATTATCTTTGAAAATATGAAATGGGAAAACTTTGAAAAGCTTCAAATAATTAAACCCTAAATAATTGGACATTTGTCAATGATATCACATGCACTTGTTTTAGACACAACGCGTAGCATGGCTAATTTGAATGCACTTACAGAGAGCATGATATCATGATATCATGAAGAGACAAAAGCACACAAGGAAACCAATTTATCTATTCATTTCCAAAGCCAGTTGGGAGTGGCGACATGGAGCCCTGCCCCATATTATCAAAGAAAAATTGAATGACATGTTATAGGTGTTTTAGCTAATGTTTTTTCAAGGACAGACTTAGAGTTGAGAATGTTTAGTACCTCAAAAGTTCCGAGACAGAACAAATTTATGCCAATATTTCTATGTTTGTCATATGTAATTCCAGGGGAATCACCGCCTATTTTGAGGCTAGTGCCCCATCCAGAAACACCAACGGTGTAGGCCGAAGATTGGCAGAAAGCATGAAGGTAAAACCAGGCTGGATCAGCTGATTTAAATACCTTCAAGTACTTAGCTGTCAATAGGGCTGTGCATTCGGTTAAAACCGAACCGAACTGAATTTTTTTTCGGTTAACCGAAACCAAATTAAAGGAAAAAATCACTACCGAAAACCGAACCGAAATGTATTCGGTTTTTAACCGAAGCCGAATTAACCATTTCGGTTATTACCGAAAACCGAAAATGAAAACTGAAATTTAGGAAAATATGCCAGAATTGCAAAATATTAAATTGCAGGAAATTGCAGAATTTAAATTGCCATTATTGGATGCTTTGCTTGCAGCTAGTTGCTCGGATTATGCTTCAGACCTTCAATTCTTCCTGCTGCTGCAATGAAGACAAGAAACCAAGTAAATTAGCCTGATGTTAGAATATGCGAAGTGAGGTAGCTCACTTAAGAGAATGATTAATTGAAGAAAGATGAAACATGACACCCAGGCTTCTGTTACAAAAAAACATTTATAAGTGTTTATGGTTCTTTTGAGTTCTTTATCAAATGTATAAATCCAACACACAGTACTTAGCAATTAAAGCTCCACAAATTCAAATAAAAAATACTGAAAATTGGCATTTTCCTAAACAAACCTTGGTTTTCTTGGAGTTCTCATATCGTCGGTGTATGAGGACAGGAGTCGGGTAAATGATAATAGGAAATAGGAATATAGGATTAATATTTTGATTTTATATATATGAATAAGAAATTCGGTTAATATTTTGGTTTTTCAGTTAACTACGATTAAAAACCGAATTTCAGAATTTTTTCTACCGAAAACTGAACCGAACTTTCTATATTGATTAACCGAACCGAATTTTTTTCGGTTATTCGGTTCGGTTTTCGGTTAACCGTACCGAATACACACCTCTAGCTGTCAATGCCCCGAAGGCCCAAAGAAAATTCCTCATGCCACTGTGTTCAGCACACCATGAACCTGTCAAATCATCAGAATCAGAATTCAATATCGATCATTACCCTTATCTATAAATCGATTGCTAATTTTCTCAAAGAACGTGCATCAAATATTCAAATTGTCACCAACATTAAACTCTTCGTCAACAACCTAGGATCATGAACCAAAAAAACTAATCGGATGCTCAAACAAACCACTAAGCACTTTGTCCAATTGAAGAAACCAAAATATACAAATAGGTTAACAAAATCATATGCGATAATTATACCGTAAAATTAATTAGTCCAAGCAGAAAATTTTAAAATAGGACTAAAATGAAAAGATTAATTGACTTGCATTTCTTCTTCGTCTCTTCGAGTTCCCAACACCACCACCAACACTAGCTTGACCTGAACTAAAGTCCAAAGTTCCAACAGAATTTGTATTAGCTGAACCTAGTGTATGTGCACCGGGATTATCACTCGAAACATGCCCTTCTTGCCACACCTGATTAAAACTTGTGCGCTATGTTGGAAGTTTCAATGTAGCATATATAATGATCTCACTCTAACCACTCAAAAACTCTGCTCTGATCATCGGAACATCAAAGCTCAATTTCCCTTCAGTCAAAGTACTAATAGCAATGGACGTTATAGGTGAAGTATAAGCGCACATGGAGCCACTTGAGTTCTGGATAGCCACCAGGCTTTGAGCACCAACTATCCTTGATTTATCAATAGAACTAAAAAATGCACAAACTAACATATACAAGCAGCACAGATAGAAACACCACAAGCTTCGCATATAACTTAACTAATGCCAAAATGACAGTAGTAGTCAAAAGCGAGAAATTTGAAATTTGTCAAATTAAATATCGTGGTCATTGTTTGGTAAGGAAACTCCATGCATTTACATCCACCAACTACCTTTCCTAGAATGTCTCATCCTTGAATTTTGAAATAGTAACTTGCTTCGATTTCTTCAAGTGACATTGAACCCGTAACATGGTTAAAACTTCCGAGCATTATATTTTTCTATGTGTTCCAGGATAATTCACGCGCTCTAAAGACAACTGCTATCCTGGCATCAACGACCACTCCTCTCATGTAAATAATGATGAATGCAGATGCCTATCATTCGACTTATACAAATTAACCAAAATATTGATGCATGCATGATACCATGCTAGCTATGATTTCATGGTTGCACTTGGCTAAAACCTATAAGGAGTCATTTATTAGTTGGAAGTAAAATATATAAAAGATTTTTAAAGTATATTACCATTTCTAGATCAGGAATTCTAACTCTCGTTAAATCTATCATGTGCATATATAATCACAAGTCATCTGGAGAATGGCTTGAATAATAATGTCATTACAATGCAATGAGCAACAAAATATCAATAGATTAACAGGAAACATAATTGTAAAACTTAACTTGCAGGAGTAAAGGCTGAAGGCAAGTTAAAATAATGGAAAAAGTCTAAAATCGAACATGAATTGGTGGCTACAACGCAAGCTCAAAACCAAGAATAAGATATCAATGTCTCTCAGCCCCCGTCTAATTGAGGAACTTAGTGGAAAATTCTTATTAATAAGTGTGTTACTTAAACCTGCTACCAGTGAAGCTCCATATTCTTGGATGATTAGTTGCACTGAATTTATGTTAGTGTATAATAGTTTTTCTACACGTAAAATTATCAGAATATAGTTGCATAGCATGATAGAGTGCTGAGTAAAGTGATATACCGGCATGTATTCTGCACTTTTGCCATAGTGCAAAGAGGTGGCCTCGCTGTTGGCCGCCTACTTTCCATTAGTAGTTTGTCCAGGAACGTGCTAGTGCTTGTTCTGAGCATATACGGTTAAAATTGTAAAATATCTACAGTTTAGTACATGAATAAAACACATGCTTTCATAACTCAAATCGGATTACAAACGTAGCAGCCAACAAATATCAAAATCTATTCAGTTTAAGTCAATATAGTACAAACCAATTAATTAACTGGAACAATGAAAATTAGAAGTCGCAAATTAATAGGACAATGCCAGTAATTAAGGGATGCCAACAATCTCATCTATTTGGTTTTGTTCAAATTTAAGCCTAAGTGGGAATTTTTACCATGCACAAGACAAGAGGCTTGAGTTGAAACAAATTTAGTGGCTTGATGACAACCTACATGTTGCACACCGAGATTGAGACAATTGCTCTGTGCCTCTGCCCCACAATAACACTTATTAATACCAATAAAAAAGAACAAAAACCAATTAATGTGATTTTTTTAAAAAAAATCAATTGATGTAGTGAGCATACACAGAAAAAGGAGGCGAACATGGATAATTTAAGTTGAATCCACAATCATTGCTTGCTACATAACTATAGCTTGGATTGACACATACAACAACAGATAAGGGGAAAAAAGCGTGAGCGTAAACAAAATATTTATGAAGTTTTGTAATTCAGTATTTCCCTTTAGATTCGTCTTTAATCAATAGAAGATTTATACACAGTACAGCCCGATATTTTTAAAAATGAAAATATATATGAAATTGAGAGGTTACAAACCTGATTGAACAAAAATTCCCGGTGAATCTCTTTTGTCCTCCCAGTTTAGCTTTTTTACTACAGCTCCTATGCAAAAATAGATAAATAGGTTCTCGGAGGTAAAGATGAAAACCTAAAACTTACCGGATGGGAGATAGAAAGTCAAAAGTCCATGCCTGATTAGAGTGGATATATGAAAAGTTCTCGATCCTCAAATCGATCATCTTTATTACAATATTGTCCAAATACTAAAATCTTGAAAACTAGAGAATTTGGTTTGAAAAAAGCCTACACCTGCCACGTCACACTCCCGTGATTCTCCTTTATATAGATATATATAGATATGAAGCCAATCCAAATGACTTCAATTTATGAAATTTCGTGCTTAGTGTGCACTGTTAAGCACACGCTAGAATATTCGAAAGTAAATAAAAAACTTTGATATTACTAGTTGAAAATTATGTACATTCATGTCTCTCAAATAAAAAAACACAAGTAGTTAAGGATTATGTAGTTTAACAAAACTGATTCGCAATTGATCGAGTTCAAATAAACTAATGCCGACAGAAAGTATTGCAACTGTAACCATGGTTACGATACAATACATTGCAGCGTTAGTAATAGTACTAATTAATGCCTGCATCACCTGAAACGACTAACACCGTAATGACTCCAACACAATAACAGTATTGCCCGGAACAACCGGATCGACGAACCCCGTTGTTGATGACTCAACACAGCAATAGTAATAGTAATGCCCGCCATTGATGACTCCAACACAATAGTAGCAATCGTAATGCCTGCAGCAAATGGACCGACGAACACCATTGATGATACCAACACAATAATAGTAATGTCTGCGGCGACCGGAAGGACAAATACTATCAGGATTGATAATTCCAGCGCAACACAAATAAACCAAACACAGATATTTAAATTAGAAAAAACTAGGTCCGCTGGGATACAGGCAAATTAAGTGAGGTTAAGTCATTTTATAATGTAAAATTTAAGGGTAAACCTATAAATACAAATACAACTTCCTGTATATAAAAAAATAATCTTATATTATACTTCTTTTCTTTTAAAATCAGTCATGTCTCCTGAGGTCATCCCCGGGCAACCAATCCCTTTAAATTATAATAAAAATTATAAAATATTACTACAATTATAAACCACAAATAGTTATTACAAAATGTTGAAACTTAACTATCAAATTATTTATAATTTTCACAAGATAAATAACTACCTAATTTCTGTTTACAAATACGTAATAAACCAAACAAATATTTAAATTATTATGAATTGTAATTGTGAAAGTTCAAGTTCCTTCATAACTAATCCAGGACCTTGTTCTTTGAAGAGTGGTTAAAACTTAAAGCTAGACTGTCATAAATTCAAAAAAATTGATATTCGTTAGCAGAAATATGTGACCTAGCAGTTTTAAACATGCAAAGCAATCACTTCGAAGGAATGTTGCCCAGGAGTTGGCAATTTTTTTTCAAAAATAAATCCAGGAGTTAACGCAGGCTTTGTGGTCCTTTACATGAGTTTGATTTTTTTATTCACAATTTTAGATGCTTATACAGTTATACATTAGTTAAATTTAAGGTTTTTATAATATCTTTAGAATAGAATATTAGAATAACATATCTTTATTCAAAAAAAAAATTGAAAAATGTTACATGATACTTTTTAAAAACTTTGACATTATTAGTTGAAAATCATGTACATCAGTGTCTCTCTAATATCAAAACACAATTAGTTTATGATTAGAAGTTTATCAAAACCTATAGAAAATTGAATACATGCCCCTAAACTCTATATATATGAACACACGACAAAACCCTCGTAATTACATCGATACAACACAATACAACACCCCAGTAGCAATTGTAATGCCTGTATAAAGTAGTGCAACTGCAAGTCTGCAACAATGGCTACAACACAAGACAACCCGACAATAGTAATAGTACTAATGCCTGCAGCAACTGGAACGACGAATATATTGCCTGCAGCAACTGGACCGATGAACCCTGTTGAAGACTCCAACACAGCAATAGTAGTAATAGTAATGCCCGCGTCAATTGGACCGATTAACAACGTTGATGACTCCAACACAACAATAGCAATGGCTGCAGCAATTGAAAGAATTAACAGTACTGTTGCTGTTGATGACTCCAGCACAATAAGAGTATGGTTGCACCTGCACCAGCACCAGTGATAGGCTATGATATGTTTATTTTTCTAGTTTTTTTGGCATAATAAAACGGAGATTCCATTTGCTATACTTTTCTTAATTTGCGAAGAATTATTGTAGAGATCTATATGTGATATTGCCAGTAAGATTATTATCAATATAATCGGGTGAGTTTATAGCCAAGATCCCCAACTTATTAGGAGCAGTGGATGATATGAATAAATCCAAACCCAGACTTCAATAATAATAATAATAATAATATAATGATATAAATGTAAATAGAGTTAAAGTTCACCGATTATTAAATAAATAAAATTGCACTTTGGGTGACTGAACTATTACACATTTGCACTTTGATGATCAAAATAAAAAAGTTGACAAATGTATAATTAGTTGCACAATTTCTTTACAGTTACGGGGCTCCGCATACACGATGTCTACCACTTAACGGGCGTCGTTATCTTTTTTAATATTATCTTTATCAAGTAATTAAAAAGACGCTGATTGAAAGGGTTTTATTCATCCCCTCCATTTCCTTTCAATAAAAAACCATAATAGCCGATCATCATTCCCTTTCTTTGCAGTTCAATCGTAAACCAGAATCTCCTCAAAATGAATTGGTATGTGAGGCTTAAGAAGGATGCTGAAATGTACAAACCACGACAAAGTCCTCTTTACAATCCATTCCTAGGTGAAACAGCCCGCACTACTGGACAATTAATTCTATATCAAAATTAGTACAAAATTCAATTTATTAATCAAAAATCCTATTACAAAGGTTGACTATTACAAAAGCGCAGTTAATGGAAGTCCAAAAAGCAATCTACTTCAAATCTAAGATCCTCGAACTTATATGATGTCCAACTCGAATCTTAGACGAAACCTGAAAATTGTAAGAATGAGCTACGAAACCCAGCAAGCAACTACCGTTTGACGGCTCAAAATATTATATTTTTATATCTTTTTAAAAAGATATTCGGCACATAACATCTATCACATAGAATCAAAAAACATATTTGATAACAAATATCAAAACGATGCACACAATATATTATGTAATTCACATAATCAAAATTCTTAATTTATTAATAAGTCTTTAAAATCAAATTCTTTTTTTAGTTTCACAGTCTTAAATCACTCCTTATGCCACACTTTGCCGGTGACTGACATCTTATACTTTATGCCACACTTTTCAAATGACCGGGCTCTTATCTTATTCGATGGAGGGCTAGTTTACGTCCCACTTCAAGTGAAATCGAAACTTATTAAATAGTAAGCTTCGGTTAAAGTGGAAATCAAAAGTGCATTTTTGGTTAAAGTGGACGTTGAAAATGTTTTAGATGACTTTTTTACAAAATAAACAAGAATGGCCTCTTTTATTTTGCGAGAAGAGCCTCAAATTTTAACTAAATTGTTGAAGTGTATTTTTTATTTATATATTTTGATAATTCATTTTATTTGTCGGAATATATCTCCTTTAAATTATATTAAAATAAAAACTGTGGGCCTAATTTTGTGATTTCACACAGGGCCCCGAATTATATTGTCTTGGCCCTGTCACTTTCTAGTTTATTTGAAGTCTAATTGATTGGTTCATCACTATACCTAGCCAAATTTATTTCCATGCCTCATAAAGTTTTACGAGATGTTTAGGAATACGACAAGTACGAGTCTGATGTTCATGAGCCCCAAATCTAAAGTAGATATCTCTAGTATCTCCTTCTGGTGGTGCCTTCATTTTGTTTGGCAACTTATTCTACCGCTTCTTGTGGTCAGATTTGTTGTTGTAGACTTCACGTTGCCACTTCAGGTGGCCAGGGTTATACTAATTTCGAAATCGATTACGAAAATTTCCACGTCTACGATTTTGTCCATAATATCGTTCTCCTCTATGCCATTTTCCACGTCCATTCTTCCAGAATAATGTGTTATGTACTTCAGTTAACTGGGCAGAGCCTGTGGGACGTATTTGATTATTTTTCAGCAGCAACTCATTATTCTTTACAGCTACTAGAAGAAGAGATATCAGCTCGTTATATTTTTTTTAAAAATTTCACTCCCTGTATTGTTGTGCCAGAATCATAGTGTTGGGGTGAAAGGTTGAGAGAGTCTTTTTAATCATGTTAGCATCAATGATATTCTCACCACACAGGGTCAATTTTGGGATTATTTTGAACAAGGTGGAATTATATTCAGCAACTGATTTAAAATCTTGCAATCTTATATTAAGCCAATCGTAACAGACATGTTAGGTAATGAATTACACACAGGGGGGTGAATGTGTTTTAGTATTTTTAAGCTTTTCTTGAACTGTTTATGGTTGAACAAAGTAAATCAAATGTTGTAGTGAAATGTGTTCATATAGATTTAAGCATGTAATAATAAAGAACACAGATCTTTTAAAACTCACTTAATTTTATATTAAAATTAAGAATATTTTGCTACAAAATTTCTAGGCTCTTTGTTGATAAAGAGCTTAGCTTCTTTTTTGAGAGAATACAAGAGTTCCTGATTGTTGACTGGCATTTATGACACTTTATAACGCTCCATTAAGCTTTGAATTGGTGTATTTGTACTCAAGTTGTTGGTGTTTTAATGCGTTTTCTAGTGTTTTTGCATTTTAGGCATTAATCCGGATTTCAGGTGAATTAGCATTGATTTGATGCTAATATGGTGTTAGGATGGTGTCCAAGGAATAAAGCTCGTGAAGACCAACTCATTGCAGCAAGAAAAGAAGAAAATGGAATTTTCTCCAGAAGGCCAGCGCGCTCGCGCTGTCAAAGCGCGCGCCCGCGCCCGAAGTACAGAGACACAGTGCGCGCGCGCTGATCAAGCGGGCGCCCGCGCCGGGTCGAGATTTCTGAATCCTGATTCTTATGGGCTTTTGATTGGAGGACTTCTACTATTCATGGGCTGCTATATATATATATATATATATATATATATATATATAAATAAATAAATAAAGGTCATTCTTCATAAGGGGACGTACTAGAGCACAAGGAGAAGGCGTAAGAAGACCGTTTTAGCACAATTTAATGAAGGCGAAAAAGACCTAGTTTATACTTATGATTTTTTGTTCTAAGTTGTAACTTTGGATGCTAGTTTTCTTATACGTGAACCTATACTCTTGTTTCGTACTTGGTTTATTAATTATTCAGTATAAAGACTACGTTTATTATGTCATGCTTTCATCGCAACCCACGTTGATGATGAGTCCGATTATGGGCTAATCGTTATCGTGGGGTTCTAGCGGATTTATTTATGGATTTCTTTAGTTAATTTGTTTCGATGCCTTAGTGTGTGATGATTGTATGATAACCTAGTTTTGGTTGTGCTTATTCATGTTATGAGCGTCGTGAACTTATAAGATAGCGTGTTAATCTTTAATGAAGCGAAAGTGAATTTAAGGGTTTAGAACTTGTCATGCTAGCATAGGTTCATGTGTTATTGTTATGCATGATTCGTAGGTAATTTTAACCATCTTAATTGCCCTATATAATCACGATAGATAACTTGTGCATTAAACCGTTATGTTGTCAAATTCTATAGACATATAGGGTCTCAATATAATTGTTGTCTATTCAGCTTCTATCTCTTTTGTGGATGTCTAGTAGTATGGTATTCGTGCAACGAAAGTTGGTGTTTAGCAGTTTCGTGTTATCTGATTAGTGTCTTCATCATTACATGCTAAGGTTAAGAACGATAAGGCTATTGAATGAAGTATTTAATGAAGTTAGAATCTCATGTTTGTGTTATATATTTTTTAATCTCTTAGTTTATGTTCTCTCGTATAATTCTCAATAGTTAATCATAGTATAATAAAAACCCAAATTGATATTCATCTTAGCATTGAATAATAGCCATATCATTGTTGCATAAGTGCATAAATCACAAAGTTAATTTAATCAGTCTCTGTGGGAACGAACTAGAAATAATTCTATATTACTTGAGATCTTGTATACTTACGTGAATTTTAGCGCGTGTTTAGCGACTAACACTGATCTAAATTATTATAACTTACAAAGGACCAGTGTTAACTTTATAATTTAGTTAAATGTTGGTTTACACAGTGTATAATAAGACATGCTATTAACTTTAGTAAACTGTCACTTGTCATTTCCATTTTAGGAAAAGTATATCTTCCATTTCTGGTTTAGCATATCTTTGCATACTGTGTTAACTTTGATCTTCCTTTGTCAGTTAATCTTCGCCCTTGATCTTGCACACTCTTCAAGCTGCTTTTTGTAGACTTGTCAATCCAGCTGGTTGGATTTTTTGTGTATTGTAAATCTTGGATATTGAACTGGTCTGTAAATTGTACTTTGAGATTTTACCTCGAGATCTCCATTTTGGTCTATAGAGAACTTGACATCTCGATAAGTACATTTGCTTATCGAGATCTCTAATACTCCATTGTAAATTTGACTTGTAGAAGTCTCTGAGTTCTCTATAAGAGAATTTGGCTTGTCGAGATCTCTAGTCTTCATATCTTCACTTTGATTTATCTATATCTCTGAGTTCTCTAGTGGCTTATTGACTTATCGATAACTCAGAGTTCTCTAGTCAAATTTTGGCTTGCTGATAACTCATAATTCTCTAGTGAATTTTGGCTTATAGATATCTCTGAGTTCTCTGGTGGAATTTCACTTATCGATAACTCAGAGTTCTCTAATGAATGTTGACTTGTCGATAACTCTGAGTTCTCTAGTGAAGAAATGACTTGTCGATATCTCCAATCTTCATGTCTTCAATTTGGCTTGTCGATATCTCTCTGAGTTCTCTAGTAGCTTTCCTGACTTCTCGATAAGTCATTTGGAGTTCTCGAGTGACTTCTCTATAACACTAAATATGTGACTTGTAGAGATCTTGACTTAAAATATTTTTATCCAAACAGATTCATTCAACTCCAAGCTTCTTCATAATTCTTCTGAGGCATGATCTTCTTGATCTTCTTCCAGATAAAATCCTTAGGCTTGATACTGTATAAACAAAAAGATCAAGTCTGCTCTTTTATATTTTTATAGAATTTAAATATTACAAGTACAAATGCAAACTAAGATTATAATATAACTTACTAAGGGTTGTCAATTGGACTTAGTCTTGTTAAAGTACAGGCATGTCTTGCACAACAATCTCCCCTAATTTGTGAGAAGATTACTTAACATAAATTCATGCCTATTAACAAGACTAACCCCAAGTTAAAAAAAAGATGGAAAATGAAATTAATACATAAAGCTTGATGGAATTACAACTTTTATACATTAGGAGATTTACAAAGTTTAATGGTTACAAGTATCAGGTAAAGACAGTTTTTGTATCTGCTTCTTCTCTAAGGAGATCCTTCAAGTGATCAAGAATTTCAAGTTCTTCTATAATAGGTGTTCCACTCAGAGCTTCTACAAGTTTTTATCTTGCAACCTTTGGATAACCACTGTCTATTAAATCAATCTTAAATCTTGAGAATCCACCAGCTTTAATATTTAGAAATTTCCCATCTTTAGATATTATGCTCATTCCTTTGATATTGAGCTCTTCTAATCTTTTGATGAACATCTCTATTTCTTCATCATACTTCTTCATTCTCTCTTCAGATTCAGCCTCATTTCTTTTTCTTGTTTCCTCCATTATAATCAACCATTCAGCTAGAATTGATCTTCATGATCTTTTAATAGTATCCTTGTCCTTTAGCAAACTTATCATTCTTCTAATTTCTGTGGGAGAAAGAGAATCCAGTAAATCACAGCCAAGGAAGGTGAAGGATCCATCTTCAAAATAAATTCTAACTTCCCTTAGAGATACAACCCAGACTCTAACTATTTTTTTAGCTAGATGTTGGAAATAATCTTCATCTGAGATGCACCAATTTAAAGGTAGAAAGTCATTTTGTTTAAAGCAGTTCCAGATGGCCCTTTTAGTAACTTCAATTTTTTCAGTAGACTTGGCCTTCTTAGGTTTTCTCCCAACAGTCTTGAAATGAGTTTTAAGTGATGGTTTTACAAAAGGTAGGACTGATATTTTCTTTAGAGATGTTTGGCTTGTGGTGATTGGAATTTTTAGGAAAGAGTTAGCAGTTTTCTTGAATAGATATTTTGGCTTTGAGGTCTGAGGTGGTTTGATGTTTAAGATGGTTGATGTTGAAGATTGAGCTAAAGGTTGAGCTAGTTGTGTTTGGATTTTTAGGGTTTGCTATGGTTCTGAGCCATCATGTCTTCTCTTACTCCTTCTCTCACTTGCTCTCTTCTTCTCTTCATTTTTCTTATCATCCTCTTTCTTCTTATCTCCATCCTTGCTGCCAGATGGCTTAGTGGACTGACTTGGATTTGATCCAGAAGGATTTTGATCATCTTTCTTCTGTTCATCATCATCCAAATCATCCTTGTTGATTTGAGTTTTGGGCAAGTTGGTTTCAGCATCACTCAGATATCTTTTCAACATCTTGATCATCTACTCATCTTCAAAAGTCTTGTTCCTTTTTGTTTTCAACTCAGTCTCCAGAGTCATGATAAGCTTCTTGTTGGCCATGACACACTGCTTAGGAATTTGGAAGTGTTTGAAGTGTTTTGTGGTAGGACAAATGTATGCCACTCCCTTGTTAGGCTGTATATAAGCTTCTGGAAAAGAAGCCACTTGAGCATTCTTTAATTCTGTTAGCAAGAGAGTGTCTTCATGAATTACCACTCTGACTTTGTTTATTAGAATGTCTAACTCAGATGCCCTCCTAGAGATAAGATAGTTGAGGGACACCTGCATACATCTGTCTACCCCTGAGTCATTTATGTTGACCACTATCCTTCTTTCCTGAAAGTTATCTTTTGTTACCAAGATCACCCTTATTGAGTTTATTGTCTTGTCCAAGGCTTTCTTGTAAGTGAAGAAATTGTTATTTAGGGAAGCTCTGAGTGCCTTAAGCATTTCGTCAAATTCCTTGCTTAGACTAGGTCCCTCAGCTGCTTTAATAAGCCTCTCCATGCCAATGTCAATTTCTTGAGTTTCTCTCTGTTTAGCAGCTTGGACAGTTTGAGTTGAAGATCTTGATTTTGCTAGCCTAGCATCTATCACCTCCTTAGCCTTGTTGGCAGGCATGAGAAAGGGAGTAGGAATTTCAGGCCTAATCTGTTCAGGAAGTGATGGTAGAGGTATTTTGAGTTTGCCCATGATGGCTCCCAAAGCAACATAGTTTTGCATTTGGAGATGCTTGTGAGATTCCACCAGAGTCTTGATATCTGACTGTTGACTTTGAACTAGTGAAGTGAAAGCTTGCACTTGAGCATTCAGAGATACATTGGAGGTTTCCAGAGAAGCTACTAGAGTCTTGAGGTCTTGAATGTCTTGTGAAGAGGAACTTGCAGTAGAGATAACAGTAGACTGTCCAAAAGTAGCTTGCACAAATTTCTGAATTTCATCCATGACCAAAGGTGAAGGAGTGTATCTTGCGGTGTGCATTTGATCCAACTTCAACCTTGCATCATTGGACTTAGAGATGTGATCTTGAACTACTTTGTGCAAGGCTACAAATGATTCTTTGAGTTGAGTTACACTTTTATCAATCCCACTGAGATCATACCCCGACATTTGTTCTGAGAAGATTTTGAATTTGTTTTTTTATCTCAGTTTGAGAGGGGATGATTTGATCCATCTTTTCTCTGACCATTTTCATTATCTTGTCCTGATGTCCATTTAATGTGATTTGAAGTGCTTTTCCAAAGTTGTGTAAAGCCTTGATTTGAGCTTTATAGACATCATTGATAACATCATACACCTCTTATGGAGTTAGAGATCTGGCACTGCTTCCCAGAATTATAATATACTCCTCGCTGAACTTGGCCAGCACAACATCCATTTCAATGGAGAAGTCCTTATCCAGCCAAGCATCACAGTTGTCATCCTGACCAGCTTCATGAACAATCTTTGCTTGATTTTCTTCAACATCAGCCTGGTAGGTGAGCATGATAGCTTGATAGTCCTGATTGGACATGTTTGATATGAGTAGTTGCTGGGATATCTGTGCTAGGCCTCCAAGTTGATCAACTCTCAAATCTTCAATGGTGGAAGGTTGATTTTTAGCATCTTCGAGCCATTGAGAGATGAGGTGTGTTTGAGATGTGGAGGGTTATGAATCAGAACCACCTGTGAATGAAGTCACAGCTTTACTCACAGATTGCTCTGTGGTTTTGACAAGTTGTTGTTCCTCACATAAAGTGGGAACCTCCAATTGAATTGGAGGGGATTTGACTGGGTTACTGTCATGTTCACCAGTCTCAAACCCTTTTACTTCTTGCAAAGCACTATCACTTGAAAGTGATAAACTTGCCTCCCCCATAGCAGGATCATTGGAAATTGTACTCCTAGCATCTACTTCCAAGGGAATTTTTGCTAGGGTTTTGAGGGGAGTTGTTCCTACATGAGGAACCGCCAATTGAATTGGAGAGGATTTAGATAGATCCCCCTCAGGAGTACTACCCTCAAACCTTACAGTCTGTGAAGACTGATTTGCACATGAAAGTGCATCAGAGACATCCATGGGATCTTCAGTAAAAACTGATAAATCTTCCATGTGTTTGATGGTGTCATCAAGGTCTACCCCAACTAGTAGCCTTTACCATCTAAATGTAGTGTTTGGGTGATGAGCAAGGTTTCTTGAACTAAGTCACTTGATTTTTCTTACACTTGAGAAATGGATTCAAGTACTGTAGGTAGGGAAGAAATTTGAGAGAGTAGAGAGTGTTGCTCAGATGTGAGTGTTGGCAGCTCCCCCTGAATGGATGAGGGAGCTTCAAAAGATGTGCTCTCACTGTGTGTGTCATCCTTATTTCTCCTACCATACACTTGAATTGCTTCAGGTGTAGGCTGTGTAAACTCTCTACAGGGTGCATTGGGGATACAGAGGTGGCTTGAGTGGTCAGCTCATATTTCTTACTCCTTTTTGATCTTTTGACCAAGGGTGACTCAGTTTCAGTTTGGTCCTCACCACTCTCAGTTATAACTGCTCAGGTTACCTGTAACGCCCTCCAGACCCGGGGTATAAGTCTGGGGGTTACGAGCTAATCACCAAACCTGTATAATCTTATTAATAAATAATAAAGAAATGAAACTAAACCCCTTTAACACTAACCAGGATCTTTTTAGGTTGAAGTATGAAAACAAGAACCACTAACTACTTTTATTATAAACCAACATTCAAAATCTCACAACCTCTTTTTATTACAAACCATTGTCTAATTCATTTTAAACTAAGTTCATCTTTTATTCAAACACACATATTATCTATCAACACTCCACCTGCTCGGGCAACTCAAAGCTTTCTTCCTGGATTGGGATCAGCACCTTTGGTATAAGAGGATCCCGAGGCTTGACCCGCTCTTTTACCACTCGAGTCCTGATTGGTTTCATATTCCTTCTTAACTGAAAATAATAAGGTGAATAACAACAAAAAGGTGAGCCAAAAATTTGCTCAACAAGTCCACAAAATATAAATAGTGTTAAAGCAATGTAATTGAATCCGTAACCCGGGTATATCTGCAAAGATATAACCCTACGAGAATAGAAAGAAGGCCATTACTGGCAATTACAAACGAACTAAACTGGACTCAAGTTCGCAGCTATACCCTGTTGATCAGCCAGGATACAGTGCAGATCTATATCTCACTATATAGATCCCGTCGGGCACCCAGGCACTACGGCCCATCTCAAGGATCCGGTTATGTCCCGGTCCTTAGGATTAAGTAGACTTAATCCCAAAAGTAATATTATCCAGTCCCTGGAATAGCAACCGGAACAATCGGTATGCTTTGATATATTCTAATCACCAGAATATATCAATAATTATGAGTAACAATTGGAATATGAATAATGAATTCAAATGAAGAGAATAATTCAAGAATCGAACTGAAATATGAATAAAAGAATTAAAGGAGTACAAGCGTAATAAGAATTCGAAATGAATATTACTATTCTGAAAGTAGAATAGGGGAGAAACTTGCCTTCTGCGCGACTTACTGCAATTAAATCACTTTCGTCTATCACCTGCTCGACCTGCCTTGCCGGCTTAGCTTCTGTTAGCAAAATAGACTGGTTAAGTCATTTTGTACTTCAATTGCATCTTGAATCGACTTCATTTCGTTCCTATTATCTACCCATACGCTTATGACTGACTCTTATATTACATATAAACAAGTAAGACTCGATTAACCACATAATACACATAAGCACATAAGCACATAATCATTTTTATAGTTAAAATAATTTTTAGAATCAAAATCGACTCACTGATTACTCCGCTGTTTGCCATCTACTTCATTTCCCATTTTCCCGGAATTTTTCGAACTCGTCTCGGCACGCATTTCGACTGATAATCAAGCAATTAATAAAGTCAACTAATTTCTAGAAGAAATTAGGTCTTAATGTTATTTTTAATGAAAAGAATTCATTTTTCTGAGTAAAATGGCTTTCGTTTCGCTCAATTCGGACTAACGGTTGAATTATTATCAATTAAACACTGATAATTCAATTTATTATTCACTATAAATAATTATTACAAATTTTTAAATCCTAAAATAATTATTTAAGAAAAATCAAAGTCAAAAATAATTTTTTTTATAATTTTTGGAGTTAAAATGAATAAGTTATGATTTATTGAAAATTATGTGATTAATTATTGACATAGTTAATCACTTTTAAATAATTAATAATTAATTAATAATTAATTATTTAATAATTTAAAATAATTAATCCCTAATTATTAGGATTAATCACAATTTATTACAAATATTTACAAGTTATCTTTATTTATTCGATTAGATCGATTATTTATAAGTAAATAATCGATATCATTAACTGATACGTTAATTATTAAATAAATGAGTTATTATTCGAATCATATTTCAACTCAACGATCCACTACTCGTATTTCTACGAGTTATTCGCGTTTCTCGCATAATTATCGAAACATTACGGTTATTATTACAGTTTATGCGACTTAAATATTAACTATCTGTATTTAATTACCCGCTACGAGTAATTATTACGATATTTTACGAACAATTAACTATCGTCTGAATAATAATAATAATAATAATAATAATAATAATAATAATAATAATAATAATAATAATATTAATCGAACTTATCGTTCAATTACTAGTATAATTACGAGTTATTTGTTTTATTCCCCTAATTATCGAATCTTTAATCATAGTATTCGATTAATTTTAATACTTAATTGTTAAATAATTACTTAATTACTAAATAATAAATAAATAAATAAATACTTAATTAAATCACTAAATCCGAATTTATAAATTAAGAAAATAATTTAGGAATTATTAATAATATTTTTCATAATTTAAAACTGATTTTTAATTAATTTTCAGAATTAATAAAAACTGATTTCTGATTTTATAAAATATAATTAAATAATTAAAATTCCAGAAACATTTGTCAGAAACCAACCATCTGACAAAACAGATCAAAACCGGGTCAACCACACGGGTCAACCGGGTCACCATCCCGGTCATGAAGAACATGACCGGATTTTTCCAGAATCCGGCGACTTCACCGGATTCCAGTGAATCAATTACAGCCCCAAATCAACACCGATTGATACGGCCAAAAACCCATCTTTTGATTCTGTAAACGAAACTTAACGTTCTATAGTGCAAATTAAAGCTAAGAACATATACAATCAAAGCCCTAACCTTTCAAGAACCAAAGATTCACAGAAATCATCGAGTTATAATTTGAAAATTCGGTATAAACCCTAATAATCGAACTTTGCTATCTAGGTATTGTTTTATCAATTAAACACCATGAATCAACTGTAAATCACATAACCAAGCTATATCAATCATCAAAACATCAAAATAACCGTGAAATCAAAAAGCCCAAATTTGAACATAAACCCTGGAAATCAAAATCAAAAACTACGAATTAAAACTTGAAATTGATGCTAGAAATGGAAAGAACAGATCGAAACCTTTGATTTGGGTATTTGAATCGCTTGTTTTGGTGCTGTAATCTGCTCAAAATCACGGCTTGAATTCTCGACCCGACCCTGTTCTTCCCGACCTGAATTACTGAGAATTTTTGTATTTTTCTGAATTTAACTGATTTATTAATTATAATTAATTAATAATTAGGCTATTTATAGTAGTAAAATTAATACTCCTAAATAAAATTAAGGGGCTAATTATACATCTAATAAAAATATTGGGCCCTAATTTTTACAATTTTTGAGTAATAAAATTTAATTTATAAATATTTTATATATACAATATATATGCCAAAATTTCCCAAAAATTGTGAATAATGCAAAAATACAAAGAAATGGTATAAATAAAAGTCCTATAATTTTATAAAAAATAAAAATATGATTTTTGTGGGGTTTTTAACACCCATTGGGGCCCGGAAAAGTCATTTTTCGTAAAACGAGAAAATTTATAAAATATCTAGATGTTCAGAATAATGTGATGGTAAAAGCCGTTTGATGAAAAATAAGGCCCATTATTTTATTTGAAATACTGGCTTTAAAATCGTGGTTCGGGTCGTAAAACGTTTGAAATGAAAGCTATGAATGTGAAATAAAATCTCTGGAAAATACCTTAAAATACAGAAATGACACGGAATATACGTAACACATAACAATTAGGGTTTAACATATAATCACACATAAATGACACATAAATTTACCTTATTTATTATAAATATAATATAATACAAACGTAAATTTCCTAGTCGTTACATTCTTCCCCCCTAAATAGGATTCTGTCCTCAGAATCTTCTACAAAAACAAATGAGGGTATTTCTCTAACATTTCACTTTCGAGTTCAGGTTGATTCTTCAACCATAGGATTTCTCCACAACACTCGCACTAAATATACAGACTTATTTCTCAATACTTTCTCTTGCCGATCTAAAATCCTTATCGGCTGTTCTACAAAAGACAAATCAGGTTGGATATCTATCGGTTCATACTCTATTACATGCCTAGAATCAGGATTATATCGCTTAAGTATCGACACGTGAAACACATTGTGAATATGTTGCATATGAGGCGGTAAAGCTAATTCATACGCAACTTTTCCCACTTTCTTCAAAATTTCAAATGGTCCGACGTATCGTGGCTTCAATTTACCCTAATTGCCAAATCTGGTCAATCCTTTCCATGGCGTTATTTTGAGTAATACGTTTTCTCCTTCCTGGTAGTCCATATCCTTCCTTGCTTGGTCTGCATATTTGCGTTGCCTGTTTTGCGCTGCATCGAGTCGTTTCCGAATAAGTTCAATCTTTTTTTTAGTCTGTTGGATTAATTCTGGACCCAAAATCTTCCGTTCTCCAACTTCATCCCAATGTACTGGTGATCTGCACTTTCTTCCATATAGGGCTTCGTACGGTGGCATTCCAATGCTGGCGTGATAACTGTTATTATAAGAAAATTCCACCAAAGGTAAATGCTCATCCCAACTGCCTTCGAAATCGATCGCACAAACTCGTAGCATGTCTTCAATCGTTTGAATAGTTCTTTCACTTTGCCCATCGGTTTGCAGATGATAAGCGGTACTCATGTTTAATTTAGTTCCAAGACATTCTTGAAATTGTCTCCAAAATCTTGAGTTGAAGCGAGGATCTCGATCAGACACGATAGATATTGGAACTCCATGTCGTATCACAATTTCCTTGAGATATATGTGCACTAGCTTGTCGAGCGAAAATCTTTCGTTAATCGGTAGAAAATGTGCCGACTTCGTGAGTCTGTCGATAATTACCCATATCGCATCATGATTTGCCCTAGTTCTCGGTAGTCCTACTACGAAATCCATCGCTAGATGTTCCCATTTCCATTCTGGAATGTCTAACGGTCGTAATAATCCGCTCGGACGTTGATGTTCCGCTTTAACTCACTGACATGTGTAGCATTTATTTACCCATTCTGCTATTTCCTTCTTCATGTTCGACCACAAAAAATTTTCCTTCAGATCGCGATACATTTTTGTGCTTCCTGGATGAATAGAATACTTCGAACTGTGCGCATCTCGCATTATTTCTTCTTTTAATTCTGCCATATTGAGGATCCAGATTTTTGATGCAAAGCATAAAATTCCTTCATTATCCTTATGAGTTGTGATCTCTTCTCCCGTTAGGTCGTCATCTTGACTCATCACTTCTTCTTGACAACAACGAATCTTCTCTAGCAACTCTGGTTGGAAAGTCATAGCGTAGATAGCTTCTACAGATTCATTGGGAATACGAATCTCGATCTCCAATTTGTCAAATTCCCTAGCTAATTCTTCGTATGAAGTTAACCGATTCAATCTTTCTTTCCTGCTTAGCGCATCTGCTACAACATTTGCTTTCCCTGGATGATAACTGATTGTGACATCATAATCCTTTATCAATTCCAGCCATCGACGTTTACGCATGTTCAATTCTTTTTGCTAAAATATATACTTCAAACTTTTATGATCTGTGTAAATTTCGCATTTTTCACCGTAGAGATAATGTCTCCAAAGTTTCAATGCAAATACGATCGCTGCCAATTCCAGGTCATGAGTGGGATATTTCTGTTCATGAGGTTTGAGTTGTCTCGAAGCATATGCGATGACGTTACCGTGCTGTATCAATACACATCCTAACCCGCGATACGAAGCGTCGCTGTAAATGACGAAATTCCCTTGCTCATCTGGCAATACAAGTACTGGCGCGGTTACTAACCGATTCTTCAGTTCTTGAAAGCTTTCTTCACATTTATCATTCCATGCAAACTTTTCACTTTTTCGAGTTAACTTGGTCAACAGCGTTGCTATTTTCACAAAATCTTTAACAAATCTTCGATAATATCCTGCCAATCCCAAGAAACTTCGAACTTCTGTTGGTGTCCTTGGTCTTTCCCAATTTAACACAGCTTCAATCTTTGTTGGATCAACTTGGATGCCTTCTTTACTGATGATATGCCCTAGAAATTGTACTTCCCTCAACCAGAATTCACATTTTGAGAATTTCGCGTACAATTGCTCTTTCCTCAAAATTTCCAAAGCTATTCTCAAGTGCTCTGCATGCTCTTCTTCCGTCTTGGAATAAATCAAGATGTCATCAATGAATACAATCACGAATCTATCCAAGTATTTCTTAAATACCCTGTTCATCAAATCCATGAATGCAGTTGGCGCGTTTGTCAAACCGAATGCCATCACAAGAAACTTGTAATGTCCATATCTCATGCGAAACGCAGTCTTGGGAATATCTTCGGCTTTAATCTTCAATTGATGATAACCTGATCGCAAATCTATCTTCGAAAACCATGCAGCTCCTTTTAGCTGATCAAACAAATCGTCAATTCTCGGTAAAGGATACTTGTTCTTGATAGTGAGCTTATTCAACTCCCGATAGTCGATGCATAATCACATGTTACCGTCCTTCTTCTTCACGAATAACACCGGTACACCCCATGGGGATACACTAGGTCGTATGATGCCTCGGTCTAGAAGATCTTATAGTTGCGTTGATAATTCCTTCATCTCGACTGGAGCCATTCGATATGGGGCTTTCGAAACTGGTTCTGTGCCTGGTGCTAGATCAATCGTGAATTCGATTTCTCGATCTGGCGGTAACCCTGGAAGCTCGTCTGGAAAGACGTCCGGAAATTCACACACAACTGGAATGTCTTCTATTTTAGGACTTCCTTTTTCAGTATCTAAGACATAAGCTATATATATTTCACAACCTTGTCAAAGTAATCGTTTAGTCTACATCACGGTGAGAAATTTCTTCCGCTGTTTCTCGCCCTTGAATATTACTGTTGCATTTTCCGTAGTTCGCAATTTGACTTTCTTATTCGCGCAATCTATCTGAGCATTATGACATGCTAACCAATCCATTCCCAAAATGATATCGAATTCTCCTAGCTTAAAAGGAATTAGGTCTACATAAAAATGATGTCCAGCTATTTCTACATCACACGCAGGACATACTCGATCTATTGGAACTTGGTCGTCATTCGCTAATTTTATAATTAACGTCTCGCCCAACCATTCGATTTTACAATGTAATTTATCAAGAAATTCTTCAGAAATAAATGAACGGGTAGCTCCATAATCAATTAATACTTTTGAATCTACGGAGTTCACCAAAAGCATACCTGCGATCACACTTGGACTCTGCACTGCTTCTTTCATTGTCATGTTAAAAGTCCTTGCTTTGGGTTGATTCGGCGGCGGCAGCGGAGGTAATGCCAGTACTTTTGGAATACTGGCTGCCATGGTTGGTCCTTTACAATTCCTAGCGATATGCCCTTTCTTTCCGCATTGGTAGCAAGTGATTTCTTCTATTTTTCCTGTTGGACATTCATTAGAATAGTGCCCTTTCTGCTTGCATTTGAAACATGTCACATCTGCTTTAATACATACGCTGGTGAGCTTGCGTCCACAAGTTTTGCAATACAGCACTGGAACCTTAATAATTCCCTGCTGCTTGGAGGCTTGGAAACGATTACCTGCTTTTTGTGTACCATGTCCTATCCTTTTAAAATTCAAATTTGCCCGAGATTGAAATCCCGGCTTCCTGTTGGAACGGTCTTGGAAACTTCCCTGTCCTCTGTCTCGTTGAGATCTTTCACTTTCTTCTTCGATGATTAAAGCTTTCTGGACTACGGCGGTATATGTGGTTAATTCAAAAACTGCAACTTGTCCACGGATCCACGGTCGTAATCCCTCTTGAAACCTCTGAACTCGTTTCTCTTCAGTGTCCACCTGTTCTGGGACGAACCTAGCCAACTCATTAAATTTGGCTTCATACCCTGTCACAGACATACTTCCCTACTTCAGTTCCAAAAACTTTATCTGCATCTGATTCCTTACGTAGCGAGGAAAATGCTTCTCTAAAAATAACTCTTTAAAGTTATCCCAAGCAATAACATCTTCACCCTCTAAAGCCTTTTTAGATTCCCACCAATAATTTGCCTCTCCCTTCAACAAGTAACTAGTAAAATCAGTCTTCTGGTCCTCACCTATCTTCACTAGTGCAAACGCTTTCTCTATTTCTTTTAACCAGGTGGTGGCTTTAATAGGATCAGTAGACCCATCAAATTCTGGAGGTTTAACTGCCTGAAACTGTTTAAAAGTAACAACAGGTAATGCTGGTGGTAGTTGAGGCTCAGAACGAGGTGGCGGTTGTAACATTTGTTGTTGTATCTGCTGTTGTTGATGCTGCATCTGCTGCTGCATCATAACCACCTGTTGTTGCATCAGATGGAACATTTGGTTCATGGTCTCATTAGTCTGACCTTCGGAATTGCTGTTAGAGGCCTCAGCCCTAGTCTTTCTTTTTGGTGCCATCTTCTTCTGATAATAAAACAGGTGATATTTATTTAACAGTTTAATAAACAATTGACAGTAGGTAAGAAAACAATTTATTCTGTATTAACAAAAATGCTTTGAATAAAGAAAACAGTTGTTAAATATAAAACTGGAAATGTAAGCAGTTAAATAAAATGATTGTTCTCTCTTTTTTTTAACAGGATTATAATATGGAAAGCTGTAAGACAATGAAGTGAATATAAATACTGTAAAACTGTAAAGACTGGAATTTAAATAAAAGAAATTTGAAAAGTTCAGTTTATATATATAACACCAGCCTCAGGTGTAAATGCTTGATACAAAAAGTCTCGTGCTACTGGTAATCACTACGGCTACAAGTCATACTACCACTACAGGTCAAAATTCTACTACAAGTTCTTCTACTAATACACGCATACACACTACTCACTAGGTTATACTATGCTGCCTCTATATACATCTGTACTCTGAAGTCACTGTCTCAAAATCCAGGCGGAATACGCCTAAGTTGCTCTCTAAGTGCCTGGACCAAAGTCTGTGCCAAGCGGAATATCCGGTAGAACTCTGCGAAAGAAGGTGGTCCGTCATGGGTCAAATCATCAAGCTCCCAAGTGGCACTCATCAAAACTGACTGCAATCGCTGTCTCATATAGTAATCCGGCTATAGGGCCGCTAACGGTCCTCTGTCCCTTTGATCAAACAGATGCATGATCTCTCGACACTGTGCCCGCCAATACTCCACATCATCCCTCATAACTCTATACTCATGGTATGGTACCATATACGGCTGAGCAACCAGACCTATTGACTCCTGTGAAGGAACCCTCAGAATACCTGCACCCTGCTGTTGTAAACCTAACTGTAGATCCACATTATGCTCTCCCATCCCCTCAATTGGAATCATCTGAACTATGTCCGGCTCTGGGGCATGCACTGGTATAGGAGGTAATAATGGTGGTGGTGGTAACTCCTGCTCAATATCCGGTATAAACTGATACTCAACTGGTAAAGGAACCATCGGCTCAAAGAACTCATATGGATCAAACATCTCTCTGGGGTCACGAACTATCCCCTGTACTGGTGGTACCGGCTCTTGTGGCAATGGTGGTGGAGGTGGTAGAGGAGGAAACATATACTCAGATATTGGAGGTATAACTGGTGCTGCTGGTCCGGTGACTGTCCTCTCAGAAGACGCAGAATAACCAGAAGATGCCATCTGATAATATACCAAAGAAAAGAAAAGGTCACTAGACAATCCTAAGATTTATACTTCCCTATTCTAACCTGACCTAAATCCTAACACTATTCTTCCTATTTGACTATTCTTATCCTATGTGATCTCCCTATCTTATCTTAATCCTAATGTTCTTATTTTCAGGGACCAAACCTACAGCTCTGATGCCAAACTGTAACGCCCTCCAGAACCGGGTTATAAGTCTGGGGGTTACGAGCTAATCACCAAACCTGTATAATCTTATTAATAAATAATAAAAAAATGAAACTAAACCCCTTTAACACTAACCAGGATCTTTTTAGGTTGAAGTATAAAAACAAGAACCACTAACTACTTTTATTACAAACCAACATTCAAAATCTCACAACCTCTTTTTTTATTACAAACCATTGTCTAATTCATTTTAAACTAAGTTCATCTTTTATTCAAACACACATATTATCTATTAACACTCCACCTGCTCGGGCAACTCAAAGCTTTCTTCCTGGATTGGGATCAGCACCTTGGGTATAAGAGGATCCTGAGGCTTGACCCGCTCTTTTACCACTCGAGTCCTGATAGGTTTCATATTCCTTCTTAACTGAAAATAATAAGGTGAATAACAACAAAAAGGTGAGCCAAAAATTTGCTCAACAAGTCCACAAAATATAAATAGTGTTAAAGCAATGTAATTGAATCCGTACCCGGGTATATCTGCAAAGATATAACCCTGCGAGAATAGAAGGAAGGCCATTACTGGCAATTACAAATGAACTAAACTGGACTCAAGTTCGCAGCTATACCCTGCTGATCAGCCAGGGATAAAGTGCAGATCTATATCTCACTATATAGATCCCGTTGGGCACCCAGGCACTACGGCCCATCTCAAGGATCCGGTTATGTCCCGGTCCTTAGGATTAAGTAGACTTAAACCCAAAAGTAATATTATCCTGTCCCTGGAATAGCAACCGGAACAATCGGTATGCTTTGATATATTCTAATCACCAGAATATATCAATAATTGTGAGTAACAATTGGAATATGAATAATGAATTCAAATGAAGAGAATAATTCAAGAATCGAACTGAAATATGAATAAAAGAATTAAAGGAGTACAAGCGTAATAAGAATTCGAAATGAATATTACTATTCTGAAAGTAGAATAGGGGAGAAACTTGCCTTCTGCGCGACTTACTGCAATTAAATCACTTTCGTCTATCACCTGCTCGACCTGCCTTGCTGGCTTAGCTTCTGTTAGCAAAATAGACTGGTTAAGTCATTTTGTACTTCAATTGCATCTTGAATCGGCTTCATTTCGTTCCTATTATCTACCCATACGCTTATGACTGACTCTTATATTACATATAAACAAGTAAGACTCGATTAACCACATAATACACATAAGCACATAAGCACATAATCATTTTTATAGTTAAAATTATTTTTAGAATCAAAATCGACTCACTGATTACTCCGCTGTTTGCCATCTGCTTCATTTCCCATTTTCCGGGAATTTTTCGAACTTGTCTCGGCACGCATTTCAACTGATAATCAAGCAATTAATAAAGTCAACTAATTTCTAGAAGAAATTAGGTCTTAATGTTATTTTTAATGAAAAGAATTCTTTTTCTGAGTAAAATGGCTTTCGTTTCGCTCAATTCGGACTAACGGTTGAATTATTATAAATTAAACACTGATAATTCAATTTATTATTCACTATAAATAATTATTACAAATTTTTAAATCCTAAAATAATTATTTAACAAAAATCAAAGTCATAAATAATTTTTTTTATAATTTTTGGAGTTAAAATGAATAAGTTATGATTTATTGAAAATTATGTGATTAATTATTGACATAATTAATCACTTTTAAATAATTAATAAATAAATAACTAATAATTAATTAATAATTAATTATTTAATAATTTAAAATAATTAATTCCTAATTATTAGGATTAATCACAATTTATTACAAATATTTACAACTTATTGTTATTTATTCGATTAGATCGATTATTTATAAGTAAATAATCGATATTATTAACTGATACGTTAATTATTAAATAAACGAGTTATTATTCGAATCATATTTCAACTCAACGATCCACTACTCGTATTTCTACGAGTTATTCGCGTTTCTCGCATAATTATCGAAATATTACGATTATAATTACAGTTTATGCGACTTAAATTAACTATCTGTATTTAATTACCCGCTACGAGTAATTATTACGATATTTTACGAACAATTAACTATCATATGAATAATAATAATAATAATAATAATAATAATAATAATAATAATAATAATAATCGAACTTATCGTTCAATTACTCGTATAATTACGAGTTATTTGTTTTATTCCCCTAATTATCGAATCTTTAATCAAAGTATTCGATTAATTTTTAATACTTAATTGTTAAAAAATTACTTAATTACTAAATAATAAATAAATAAATAAATAAATAAATACTTAATCAAATCACTAAATCCGAATTTATAAATTAAGAAAATAATTTAGGAATTATTAATAATATTTTTCAGAATTTAAAACTGATTTTTAATTAATTTTCAGAATTAATAAAAACTGATTTTTGATTTTATAATATATAATTAAATAATTAAAATTCCAGAAATATTTGTCAGACACCAACCATCTGACAAAACAGATCAAAACCGGGTCAACCACACAGGTCAACCGGGTCACCATCCGGGTCATGAAGAACATGACCGGATTTTTCCAGAATCCGGCGACTTCACCGGATTCCGGTGAATCAATTACAACCCCAAATCAACACCGTTTGATACGGTTCTTGGGTGCTTTTCATTGCAAATCAACACATCAATCTAATCATAAGCAAAACATCCCAGAATCATCCATGTAACAACTTCTCCGGCCAAAATCGATCAAACACCGACTTCAACTCCGGCCAAAAACCCATCTTTTGATTCTGTAAACGAAATTTAACGTTCTATAGTGCAAATTAAAGCTACGAACATATATAATCAAAGCCCTAACCTTCCAAGAACCAAAGATTCACAGAAATCATCGAGTTATAATTTGAAAATTCGGTATAAACCCTAATAATCGAACTTTGCTATCTATGTATCGTTTTATCAATTAAACACCATGAATCAACTGTAAATCACATAACCAAGCTATATCAATCATCAAAACATCAAAATAACCCTGAAATCAAAAAGCCCTAATTTGAACATAAACCCTAGAAATCAAAATCAAAATCAAAAACTACGAACTAAAAGTTGAAATTGATGCTGGAAATGGAAAGAACATATCGAAACCTTCGATTTGGGTACTTGAATCGCTTGTTTTGGTGCTGTAATTTGCTCAAAATCACGGCTTGAATTCTTGACCCGACCTTGTTCTTCCCTACCCGAATTACAGAGAATTTTTGTATTTTTCTGAATTTAACTGATTTATTAATTATAATTAATTAATAATTAGGCTATTTATAGTAGTAAAAGTAATACTCCTAAATAAAATTAAGGGGATAATTATACATCTAATAAAAATATTGGGCCCTAATTTTTACAATTTTTGAGTATTAAAATTTAATTTATAAATATTATATATACACAATATATATGCCAAAAATTCCCAAAAATTGTGAATAATGCAAAAATACAAAGAAATGGTATAAATAAAAGTCCTATAATTTTATAAAAAATAAAAAATGTGATTTTTTGTGGGGATTTTAACACCCATTGGGGCCCGAAAAAGTCATTTTTCGTAAAACGAGAAAATTTATAAAATATTTTGATGTTCAGAATAATGTGATGGTAAAAGCCGTTTGATGAAAAATAAGACCCATTATTTTATTTGAAATACTGGCTTTAAAATCGTGGTTTGGGTCGTAAAACGTTTGAAATGAAAGTTATGAATGTGAAATAAAATATCTGGAAAATACCTTAAAAATACAGAAATGACACGGAATACACGTAACACATAACAATTAGGACATATAATCACACATAAATGACACATTAACTTACCTTATTTATTATAAATATAATATAATACAAACGTAAATTTCCCAGTCGTTACATTACCTCATTTCTCTTCCTTTTACTCACCTCATCCTTTTGAAAAGATGAGGTGGTTGGTTTTCTAGCTGCTAAGGGTTTTGAAGAAATGGTTTCAGCTTGGGAAGATCCATGTGGGTGTTTCTGTGTTTGTACTTCCACAGGTTCAGGGATCATAGTTGTGCTAGATTGTACATTTGACCTCATATCAGGCATTGGGTAAGGGTAAGTCCTAAACCTCTCCAACATGAATGGAGTGATTTTCAGACTTACATGTACCTTATTCTTTGTAGTAATTGAACCAAATATTATTTTGGACACTTGCTTACAATTGCCTATTTTTGTGCTATCTGTACCATTTAATAAATGTATAACTGCTACTTTATGATTTAAAGTGGACATAATAAATCTTGGAAAGAAAATTTCCTTACTTCTAGCTGACAGGGGCATTGTTAGCCTGGTTGCAAGTTCTTCCAAGATCAATAGACCAACATTCAAGTGTCTGTTGTGGGCTATTTAGTACACCAGTTTCTGCACCATACTTAAAATGTTGTCATATCCTGTCTTCCTGCATGTGAAGGCCCTCACCACAGAGTCGAAGACAAAGGACCACTCCTTCCTTAAATTAGTCATGTTCAAGCTTGACAAGTTGATTCTTCCACCATAATTGATGAAGTCTAGAAACCCAGTCAGTTCATCAGGAGTTGGCACCTCCACCAAGTTTGCAGTGGGCAATCCCAAGGCTATGTTCACATCTTTCTCATTAAACTCAATTTGTTGTCCTCCAACTGAGCAAGTCACCACCATAGATACAGAATTGTCTTTCATCACAGTCCTTACCACAGCTGTAGTCCAAAACTCAAGCAGCACATCCAAGTACAACACTGGGTTAGCAGTCAAGGTGTTAGTCGCTAAACACGCGCTAATAATACACGCAAGTATACGAGTTCGCAAGTAGTATAGAATCTTTTCTAGTTTGTTCCCAGAGAGACTGTATTTTTTAACTAACTAATTCACGCACTTAAGTAACAATGTATGGTTATTATTCAATGCTAAGACGATAACAAATTGAGGTTGTTTATAACTAATAATTAAACTAAAAATTATAACTAAGAGAATAAGATTGATTAAATTAATATATATGATAAACATGGGATTCTAACTTCATTAAATACTTCATTCAATAGCCTTATTGTTTTCAACCTTAGCATGCAATGGTGATGACACTAATCAGACAACACGAAACTGATAAATGCCAAGTTTCGCTGCACGAGTACCATACTACCAGACATCCACAAAAGAGATAGAAGCTTAATAGACACCAATTATATTGAGACCCTATATGTCTATAGAATTAGACAACATAACGGTTTAAGCACAAGTTATCTATTTTGATTACATAGGGCAAGTAAGATGGTTAAAATTACCTACGAATCATGCATAACAATACATGAACCTATGCTAGCATGGCAAGTTCTAAATCCTAAAATTCACTTTCGCTTCATTAAGAATTAACACGCTATCTTATAAGTGTGTGACGTTCATAAGATGAATACGCACAACCAATACTAGGCTATTAATCAATCACCACATACTAAAGCATCAAAACAATTTAACTAAAGAAATCCATAAATAAATCCGCTAGAACCCCACGATAATGATTAGCCCATAATCGGACTCATCATCAACATGGGTTCCGATGAAAGCATGGTATAACAAACGTAGTCTTTATAACGAATAAATAAAACCAAGTACAAAATAAGAGTAAGGTTCACAAGTAAGAAAATAACATCCAAATACAACTTAAAACAAAGATTCACAAGTAAAAACAAGATCTTCTTCGTCTTCGTTGAATCGTGCTTAAAACGGTCTTCTTACGGCTCTCCTTGCGCTCTGGTATGTCTCTTGAAAACGTTCTTATTTGAATATATATATAAGCCCTTTGCAATATGGAAGTCTCCCCACTTAGAATCGAATTAGAATCAGGATTCATATTTTTCGCACTGGCGCAGCCGCGCGCTACCACAGTGCGAGCGCGCTGCCTTTTGAAATCCTGGCGCGGCCGCGCGCTATCACAGCGCAAGCGCGCCGTCCTTCTGGGAAAAACTCAGATTTCATCTTTTTCCTTGCTGCTTCGAGCCGGCTTTCCACGAGCTTTTATTCCAACACCACCTTGACACCAGATTAGCACCAAAACAATGCTATTTCACCAGATCCACAGATTAAAGCCTGAAATGCAAAAACACTAGAAAACACATTAAAACACTTAATAACTTGAGTACAAATGCATCAATTCAAAGCTTATTAGAGCATTAGAAAGTGTCATAAATGCCACTCAACAGATCCCCAAACTTGAATCGATGCTTGTCCTCAAGCATAAACAGACTCAAAGAACAAGAAAATAAAAATGCATGAATGCAACTAATATGAATGCAACGATCCCAATAGAATAACTCAACCACTCAATAAGCAGCATATCAACAAATGTAGCTACTCGCATAAAGACCAATTAAATCATACAAATCAACTTACAAACTAGAGACGTGTGTGTGTGCAGATGCTTACAAATATACTATCACAACTAGATCAACAATCATGACTCACTACTTATTAAGACAATCGCAAGTTTATAAATAGAATAAAAGCTAGACTCAAAATAATTTATAACACTTCAATTTTTATATCGGAGATTTATATCGGAGGTCCACAAAAGACTTATACAATAGTATTCATGTAGCGAGCGTTAGGTTAGTAGATCCCAGACTATAAAAGCCTTAGGTCACTAGGCATAAAGTCCCCTAAGAACTTAATAACTCGAGTAATAAAGAGCCCACTCGTGATCAATTATACATAACACTTATTCTTTTCTTTTTTTATCTTTTTTTTTCCAACGAATTTCTGAATGAGTGCGTTTCGCTCCATCTCATTCAACCCTAGACTACTCATATAAATATGAGCCGGCTACTAGCCATTTGACACCTAGCCACACAACTAGCAATGAAATCCAATTTTTTAAATATCCATGTCTTTTATTATTAAGAGAATATCCTAAATTCTAAATATAAACAAGCGATTAAACCTCAACAAACAAATAAACCGTGATCATGATCTAGCACTCTAGCAACATATAAGACTTAGTGAAATACAAGTGTCTCTAGCATGCAAATCAACTTAATACGACTTAACATCTCTAAACACGACATCACTACACTAGCATCAATATCACAAGTCAATCGGAAAATCATCTAAGGGATCATGTTATAATGCAAATGCATGAAAACTATATGAACAAAATAACATAAAATTATCAAAATAATAAAAAAACCAAATGGCAGAATATGCAAACTATATGAACTACATTATCATGAATATGCAAACTATATGAGACTCACACAAAAACATATTCCTTCATCTACTACCACCAAATTTAAAATATTCACTGTCCTCGGTGAAGGTAATAGTAAGGAATTCAGGCATACCTAATCAAAATCAGGCTCCTCACCCTCAACGGGTGGAGTGTCGGGTATGTCCGGAGGTGGATAAACGGAATCCTCACCAAAAACTGGCCACTGGATATCAACCCCGGTGGCTCTGAAAGCTATCCCAAGTGCCTGGGTGAAATCATGTGCGAACCTGCTATGGATATCATGCATCGTATCCATCCTCTGTGTTAGACGCCTGTACTGCGGCATGCTCTTCTTAGACGGTTCCTTCAACTGTGACGACTCTATCTCCTCACCCAATTGAGCTCTCCACTCCACTTCGCGGGCAAACTTGGAACCACCAGCATAATAATAATCATAGGGCCGCTTGCCTGGAAGCATATCATATAAATAACCCAACCCCTTAGGATCGGGCTTACCACCATATCGTTCAACCATATTCAATATAATTGAACTATCAATAGTAGAACTAGGGAGCTAAAGCTGCTCATGTGTGGCCCAACGAACACGAACTGCCACACACAACTTTGTCACTATGGATGCATATGGAATAGAACCTGTAGTACTCCTTCTCAAAAATCTCAGAATGCCTTGGTGAATAATCCTACCAAGGTCCACATAATCACCCTTCAAAATTCCCCACAATAAACGTGCTCGCTCCACAGTAACCTCATGCATATGAGATGATGGCATACTATTTGCACTGGTAAAGGCATTTCAAGCACGAGCAAATATGTTCATACAAGAAGCAGGGAATGTGGCATAATTAGTTGTGCCTCTCCTGAACTTCCAATGAGTCTTAGGCACACATAGAGTAGCAACAATCAAATCCAAGTCAGAATCCTCTGGAGACTTATCATTCCAAATATCCTGATCGGTCTTCCTCGCAGGCTGATTAATCACCCTCCTAATTGCCCCTACATTGTACTCCACCTTCATCCCCCTTACCACCGTGAAGCCATTCTTCTCGGCCTTGGCATTTGCATAGAACTCGTGCACAACACTCATAGGCACAGTAGCGGGTTCCTCACAAAAAGAAACCCACCCCATCTTCTGAATCATCTCCAACAGCTGACCATCCTTCCTTGATGGCAGGAAATCTCGTTCCTTGATGATTGGCTTCGAAAGAAGCCTTGTATACTCCGCTTCAGCCTCAGGAGTAGAGAACCTTGGCCGTACACCACCCATACTTGATAAATCGGTGGTGCTGTTGTCGACTTGTGTTCTTTGTCTCTTGGGTGCCATTGGAAGTGAGTAGAGAGAATAAGGGTTGTGTTTAAGAGAGAATTTATGAATTGGTGAAGAAGTTTGTGTATGAGGTGTATGTATATATAGGTGGTGAAAAGAGAATTATATATGAAATAGAAGTGGGATTTGATTATGGGAATAATGGGAGTAATGGGTTTGATTTGGAGAGGGAATTATGGGATGTGGGAGAGTAAAAATTGGTTTGGAATTGATTTTTGACTAACCGATTTTCTCTTGAAACTGTCGTTTTATTTTATTCTGAGTCGGAACACGGCACGGCCGCGCGCTGAGACAGCACGGGCGCACCAAGCTTCTGAAGTGAGCCCTGAATTTTTTTCTTTTTCTGATTTTTTTGTATTTTTCTCCTTCCTTCTTGTGTCCTCTACCTACTACTGTACAACATACTTGGGTTGCCTCCTAAGAAGCGCTTCTTTTACGTCGCTAGCTCGACGTAGAATCTCGAGATCAAATAGACAATAAAATGACACTAACCACCTCGCGGGTTGCCGTGTCACCAAAATAATGCTTCAACCTCTGACCATTTACCTTCAATGCTTGGCCCGGATCATTTTCAAAAATTTCCACCGCTCCATATGGAAACACAGTTTTGACAATAAACGGCCCTGACCATCTTGACTTTAACTTTCCAGGAAAAAGACGGAGACGATAGTTGAACAAAAGAACTTGTTGGCCCAGAACAAATGATTTGAGCACTAAACCCTGATAATGCCACCTCTTGACATTCTCCTTATACATTTTATTGTTCTCATAAGCTTGAAGTCGAAACTCGTTGAGTTCATTCAGTTGAAGCATCCTCTTCTTTCCAGCCGCATCCAAGTCCAGATTCAACTTCTTTAAAGCCCAGTATGCCTTACGTTCGAGCTCCACAGGCAAATGACACCCCTTACCATAAACCAACTGAAATGGCAAAATTCCCAATGGAGTCTTATATGCTGTTCTATAAGCCCAAACAACTTCATTAAACTTCAAGGACCAATCTTTCCTTGATGGGCACACTACTTTCTCCAAAATACGCTTGATATCTCTGTTAGATACCTCAGCTTGACCATTCGTCTGAGGATGATAAGTCGTAGCAATGCGATGATTCACATTATATCTTTTCTTCATAGCAGTGAACTTGCGATTGCAAAAATGTGACCCCTCATCACTGATTATGACTCTTGGAGTTCCAAACCTTGTGAATATCTGCTTGTGAAGAAAATTAAGCACCACTTTCACATCGTTCCTTGGCAATGCCTTAACTTCAACCCATTTTGACACGTAATCAACCGCCAACAAGAAATATTGATTGTTACAAGATGAGATAAATGTCCCCATGAAGTCAAATCCCCACACATCGAAGACCTCAACCTCAAGAAGCACATTAAGAGGCATCTCATCCCTCTTAGACATATTACCCACACGTTGACATTGATCACATTTCAAAACGAACTGGTGAGCATCTTTAAATAATGTCGGACAAAAGAAACCTGGTTGAAGAACACGAGCTGCTATCTTTTCTCCACCATAATGTCCTCCATAAGCCATTGAGTGACAATCTCGCAAGACCCCCCCCCCGTTTTGCTTTAAGGAATACATCTCCTGATGATTTGGTCAGCTCCTTGTCGAAAAAGAAACGGCTCATCCCACATATACCACTTTACTTTATGTAGAAACTTCTTCCTTTGAGCATAAGATAAGTCGAGAGGCATGATATTACTCACAAGGTAGTTCACAATGTCTGTAATAACCCCAATTTTTGAGAAATTTTGAAACCCTTATGAATAGTGTTTTTGCTGAACGAGAAAACTTTTCATGCCACGCTATGTAGGGGTTCTGTTATTGATCTTATGGGATATTATTAGTACTCTATGAAGTATATAAGTGTATGTAAAGATCGTCAGAATCCAATTCCGAACACTTTGATTTTTCCCGGAAATCCACAATATACGGAGAGAATTGAGTATAAGGTAACAGGATAAAAAGGATTTAAATTAAAGGATTATAAGAGAGGATCATAAAAGGAATATAATATATTGAGAAAGGTTAAGGGAACCTAAGTAATAAGATCCCGGGTATGATCCCTCAAACGATAAACGAGAACGAAAGATAAGCGAACCGTAAAACAAATAAGTGACCAAGAGACAAGCTTGTACAAGAAGCCAGGGATTGTGACATCATCAAACCACAAGGTGTGGACAAGTGGGAGCATAATGACATGTGCAAGGTGACACAAGCATGACATAGGGAAGGAGGAGGTGTGGTTGGTTTATAACCACACAAAATCAAGGTTAATTAAGTCATTAACCAAAAACAACACAAAAATCAACCAACCAAGCAAATCATTTCATTTTCATCAAACAAAACACAAAAATATCTTCTTCCCAAGCTAGCTCTCGGCCCATTTCTTAAAATTTGAAGATCCAAGCTCCACCACTTATTATTTAGCAAGGTAATTATCCTAGCGTCTCCTAGTTAAGTTACATACTTCCTATAAGTTTAAGCTTCTAATTCCAAGCCAATCTTTTTCTATAAATCAAGGAAGAAGATGGTGAATAGTAACCTTCAAGAAATAACTTTAGTTTTCTTGGATTTTTATGAAAGATTAAGGTTATACAAGCAAGGATCAAGGTTCTTTTAGGCATTCAAAGCTCTTGGGTTGTGTTAGGAAGCTTCAAGGAGGTATAAACAACTTTCACCTTTAACTTATAGTTTGAACTTTGAGTTTTGATGAGTTTATGGATGGATTAATGTCTATATAGAAATATCCATGTATGTATAGCAAGATCCATGTATGTTAGATAGTTGGGTTGGATTTGTGGTGATTTTGGATATGAATCTTGGTTAATGGTTAATGAATCTTAAGTTATGGATTAGTAGATCATGTTTGTGGTTGAATAAGTTGGAAAACCTTGAGATTATGGACTGACTTTGCCTTGATATAAGTTGTGTTTGATGTATTGATGATGGTTGGGTGGTTTGTAGTGAATTGGTAAAGAATTGGAGTGGTATAAATATTGGTAATCGCGTAAACATAGCCGTCGTAATGTCCGATTTTCTTTGGACTGTTTTTGTGCATAGCATTAGGACCCGAGAACCCCCTGCTAGATTGTGACCACTGCCATGTTTAGATAGCTCATGTTACGAGCTTCGTTTTGATATGTAGTTCGTTCGATTCCGATGCACGGTTTAGGAGAAACGACCGTTTCAAGTAACGGCGTTTCGCGAACGAAACTTTTCCCCTCGCCTTACTTTGGAATGTAGGTTAAAGACCAAAAAGGGTGAATTAATGTATGAAACATTTATGGTAAGTGTGTTAGGCAGTTGGTAAGTCATTCGCGAAGGAATCGCTTTAAAACTCGTAAAGGTTAAATTATTAAAAATGGTGGAGCCGAGGGTACCCGAGTGACTTAAGCGAATCGGTGAGCGCAAAACTAGCATTAGAGTCTAAGTTAGTTAAATCATAGATTTACAAGTGATTTTGGTTTAATTCCAACTTACTTGTTGTTTATAGGTTACCAGACTCGTCCCGAGCCATTCGTAACCCCCAGTCGCTCAGGCAAGTATTCTATCCGTTATACTGTTGTTGTGATGTATACACTTGTATATGCATTATCTTGCGATAGATGCATGTTGGTTATTTAGCAAATTCTTGCGATATATTGTAGCATGTGATATGGTATATATGCATGCCTGTTTCATATTCTTGAAATATATATCTGTTGGTTCAGTTGATAATACCTATGCTAGAGGATAGCGGTATCTTGCATATACCCTTAGTATAGGGACCCAAAGGTGAAAATATTTTCAAAAACCGGGAGTCGAGGATCCCGAGTAGATTTTATATATATGGATATGGATATATATATATATATTTATATATATGTATGGTTATAGTTTTCTAAACTATTAATCGAATAAGGTTTATTCGATAACTTGAAACTTTATTTTATTATTAAATATTATTTCGAAAATTATTCGAAGGCTTATGACTCTTTTATATTATTTATTGAATATTATTTGAATATTCATTTGAGGATGTATGACTCCTTTATTTTATTTAATGAATATTATTTATAATATTCATTCGAGGTATTATGACTCAGCTTATTTTATTTATTGAATATTATTTGAATATTCATTTGAGGATGTATGACTCCTTTATTTTATTTAATGAATATTATTTATAATATTCATTCGAGGTATTATGACTCAGCTTATTTTATTTATTGAATATTATTTGAATATTCATTTGAGGATCTATGACTCCGATTATTTGCTGAGATATATTCTTTATTTTATTAAAGAATAAGGTGTAAATAATCAAACTTATTTTCGATTATTCAAATAAAGATAATACTTTCATATAAGTATATCTTTGGTTATTTAATACTCGTTTCAAGTATAAGTTTTAATACTTCTACTTCAATTATTTTTATAAAGATTATTCTTTATGGGAATATTATTTAAATAATAATATTCAGTCATTTTCTAAATATTCTGGGGACTGATTTACTTCATTAAATCAGCTTTACTCCAAACACTCTATAAAGTGTTTTCGAGTCTTCAAAATGATTTTTAAAGTCAGAGCGGATCCCAAAACTCATTTTTATATTTAAGATCTTCCTTTTAAGGGGATTTAAATACTCGCTCAAAACCTGGGGAATCCGGCTCTGTGGTGTATTTTATATTCGCAACAAGGTTGCAGATTTGGTAAATGAATTGATTACTTGCCCAACGTTCGGGAAGTAAGCCCCTCTCATTGAGTCGGCATAAGCGACAGGCCGGGGTACGGTCTATTATTGTGTAAGTGGCTCAGTGGGAGTCCATCAAATGCATAAGTGGCTGAGTGGCAGTCCAGCATAGGTCTTAATTATGACCAGGGTGATGACCAGTGGGGAATTCGTCCATCTACTAGTAGAAAAGGTTACTTATTGGTATTTTTGCCTGATCAGCAAGATATCGGGTTTATGCCAAAATTCTTTTCC
Source organism: Apium graveolens (assembly GCF_009905375.1). Classification (NCBI taxonomy): domain Eukaryota; kingdom Viridiplantae; phylum Streptophyta; class Magnoliopsida; order Apiales; family Apiaceae; genus Apium; species Apium graveolens. The sequence continues at coordinate 30,548 of NW_027417845.1, read as the reverse complement.
TTTCCCAAAATTCATTGGATGTTTCAAACTCTGTTCATGCTTTACATAACAGAGGTTCCAGGAAATGTTTAAAGGGGTATATATGTGGATATATATATATCGGGACTAAAGAAAGTATCTCATAACTTTTTCATTCAATAATATTTCAAAGATTGAATCTATTCAAGTCTTATCTTGTGGTCTCATCAGTGGGATGAACTTTTGAAATTGATTGTAACTTGAACGGTGGTAATTCAAGTAGTATTTGGGAATGATATAAGTGTAGTGAAGTATTTGGTAACTTCATCTTTTAAACTTATATCTAATTAATAATTGTCTTATGTATGACAAAGATTTTTAGAAAAACGTTGAGACAAGGTTAGATATATGAGATCACCTTGCAACGATATTTTTTTTATATACAGTTATACACTGGGATTTTGTGTATATTATGCATGGAAGAGGACTTCCGATATTTTGAAAAGTATATATGTATATATATATACTGAATATTTTGCGACTTCATCGCATTAAGTTATCAACTTGGTTCATTTCTTTTGACCAAGACTTTCATGAGTATTATGAGTAGACTCATATATTGTTAATCATTATACATATTATTTTGGTGGGCTTGCTGCTCACCCTTGCTTTCTTCTTTCATCACACAACATCAGATAGATAAGATGAACAGGACCAAGCTCCCAATTCGCGAGCGGATAGGAAGCGTTCCGCAGCTTCCTATAGGCATTGAAGTCACTGTAGCTGAGGTAGGGAACTACCAATAGACTAGGCTTCAACTTTTGATGTACCAGATTTATGTATACTTATGAATTGTAATAATGGCAAAGAAATGTAAATTTATTCAGAACCCTTTTAAGGTTTATTGACTTATAACTGTGGAATAAAACGACTTGTGGTTATTTTTGGATGTTCATCTCTGAGACTATAACGTGTGGTGTGTGTGTTTATTGTGGGGTCACAGTACAGAGTAGTTGAGTAATTATTAAGATTGGGTGTTATTAAGGGAAATGGAACTCGTGACGACCCGGATCCCCGACCCCGGATCTGGGGGCGTTACAGAAATGGTATCAGAGCTAAGCGTTATAAACCTCAGAGATGATGGGACGTTAAGATAATAAGTTCACTAAGATAATAAGAACTCTTGCCAAGTTCATAGTCGGACTACCTAACGTAGTACTGACAATTAAAACCCTTATGGGAACCTTTATAAATGTAGCGATAGAAGCGTAGTTCGTTATCGTATATGGTAGCGGGACTCCGAACCCTGAAGTTGAGGAACATCAACGCGATGATGTTTTATTACTAATTGGAGATCAGATTGTGGATCCAATAGAGCGTCCTAATGCAGGACCGGATGATGTTGATATTGAGGATGTAGCGGTTGAGGATGTTGTCCTAGAAGGGATTGTTGCTGAGGAGGATCCTGTGGAGGATCCTGACAAGAATGAATAAAGGACCACTGATGAATTGATGACCATGGTTAGGTCGACTACCAGAGGTAGGATTGGTCGGTCACTACCAGGGGTTCGTTCAAGTTTGTAAAGACAGTAGCCCCTTTAACGCGGCTTACTCATAAGACTGAGAAGTTCGAATAGGCAGAGAAATGCGAGAACAACTTTTAAGAACTGAAGCAAAGGTTGGTGACGGCCCCTATGTTGGCGTTGCCGGAAGGAAAAAGGAGATTTTGTGATTTGTAAGTGACGCTTCGCATAAGGAATTAGGGTGCTTCTTATATAGCACAGCAAGATAATCGCGTCTGCGTCAAGACAATTAAGGGAATTTAAAATTCGATATCCCCACCCATGAGCTTGGGCTCGTGGCAATAGTTTTGCCCTAAAGATTTGAGGCACTACTTGTATGGAGAGAAGTGTGAGATTCACAAACCATAGGAGCTCTAGTACCTTTTTACGTAGAAAGAGCTCAATATATGCCAGAGGAAGCAGTTAGAGCTAATCAAGAATAATGATTGGGAGATTCTTTATCATTCGGGGAAAGCCAATATGGTGGCTGATGCCCTTAGTAAAAAGGAGAGACTCAAGATGATAATGTCTTTTGGAGAGTTTATAAGAGATTTTGAGAAAATGGAAATAAAAGTGAAGGTAACCGGAGCCGGTACCGAAAAGCTGTTTGAGATTGTAATACAGCCCAAATTATTGGAAAAGATCATATTGTGCCAGAAAAAGTTATGAATGAAGGCAGAGAGCCAACAATTAGATAAAAGATTAATATCGAGAAAGATGGTAAGGGAATAATGAGGTATTCCTATAGAATTTGGGTTCCAAAAGTTTAAGAGCTTAAAGATGAAATCTTAGATGAAAGCTAGTTTGAGGAATAAGAGTTAGAGCAAACCCTGAACGTGATAGTCAGGGAGGTTGCCACCAAGACAAAAGGAACCCATAACATGATGAAGTGGAAAATGAGGATTTAAATTATGTAAGATGACCCCAATTATGGGGAGTAGGAAGAAATATTTAGACTGAGGAAACAAAAGTCGAGTAAGGACAGGAGACCCGAGATGGTACCCCTATACGGCAATTCATGGACCTGTCTAAAGAGAACTTAGACTATTATCCCCAACCACCACCCTGAGGAGACAGTGCGGTGGGAAATTCTTTCATGACCTTTAAGTCGCTAAGCTCTCAGAGTTCCAAGGAACAAGCTGGCCCAGTCAAGGCAAGAGCCTGGCTAAAGGAAATAGATGAATCATTTGAGATTCTAAATGATTGACGAACCACAAAAGACTGTTTTGTCACTTACCCTCCTAAGAGAGAGACCACCCGCTGGTGAAAGGCCAAGGAAGGCACGGAGCAAGAGATTATAATAAACTGATTTAAGTTCAGTCAATTGTTTTCAGGAAAGTACTTCCCAAGGTTATGGAGATAGTGTAAAAGCTTAAGAGCCAGAACAAAGGCAGACGAGTATGATGAATTATGAATCTAAGTTCTAAAAGTTATCAAGATTCGTTCTGAAGACACGAATCCAGAATGACGAGATGTTTGAAATCAATGCTTATGTTGTGTTGGTTCATGAAATAACGATAAGAGAAAGGAATATAAAGGCAAGAGAGTTTGAGGAATGATAAGGGAGTTGGGTATGAGGAAACCCTAAAGACTCCTATTAATAGAAATAGAAAAGTATATGATCGTCAGGATGAGGGTGATTCACCATGAGTTAAAGTTGACGGTTGAAGGCATAAGAGATGCATATAGTTTATCCCCTGTAAGTTGGGAGGATTCGAGGAAACCTTGAGATAATTCGAAGGATAAATAATGAGACGCGGATAAACTAAGGGGATAAGAAAGTAAGAAATTAAGAAAATTGGATGAAGGAAGTGACCTTCAAGAAGGTGAAGTGTAAGACCGGTGGCATGATACCCAGAAAGGGAGACGCCAGATATGAAAGATATCCCAACATTGAGGTGACTGTTGAGATAAACAACAAAAGTAAATAAGGAATTATTAAGAAGAAGTTCACGTTGAACACGACCAATATCTTCCAGAACATCCATGTTATCGTTACCAGATTAGGCAAGAAAAGCGGATAACCGTTGTTATCTTTTGGAGGCCATATGGATTGACCTCAATTTGAATAAGGATGCTATTATGAAGTTAGGTATAGACTATCGAGGTGGGAATGATGAATATGATAATCTATCAAGGAAATATGACTTGATTTATTCGTGGAAGGATGCAGGTACCTTTTAAAGGTGGAATTAAGGATAGAACATTGGTAACTTAAAATGAATCCTAGGGGACTGCATAAAGGTTGGCATGTCACCCTTAATAGGGACAGTATGAGTTTTGACAGTATGATTGGGAAAGGGTTAAGGTAACAACAACCTTTAAGAATCAGTGGAGAAATTTTGCAGAAGTATATAGACAATGGTTCTACTATTAGTAAATGGTATTGTGATATGCCCTGTATCTAGGGAATACAGGAGGAACGATTGAAGGATAACCTTAGAGGTTTTATAAGGAAAAAGGTAATATTCAAAATTCTCAAGAATAGAAATGTGGATAAAGGAAATATGACGTAATTATAATGATGCCAAGTGGGGCACGTGTTAAACCACGAGAAAGTATGGATCAAACCAGTAAAGGTTGAAATTGTTCTAGGCAAGTAGGACTTAAGATAAAAGATGTTCTAAGTATAGTTGAGAGTCAGTCGTGACAGTGATTAACCTCTAAAGACTGAGGCAATAACTTATGGAAAAATGGTGATTTTTTTTTTACTCATCAGATTTTAAGGAAAGCATTTTCACATAAGCTGTGATTGAAATTAGGTAGAAAATTTATTTGGAGATGGTTAAAGTGACATTGACTGTAAGGAAATTTTACTATCAGGAAAGGCCAAAGAGGTGGCCGACACTTTAAAGGTAAGAGGATAATTATAGGCGCTCGTGCGAGAGGAATACAGTGATGATGGTTAAAGCTGTGAAGGTTGTATTATGGTTTGGAAGATTGACATTTCTTCTGATGACTGTGCAATACCCAACCGTAATAGTAGTTGGTAAAGGTTTAATTCGTGTAATCGCCATGAACGGGCTATCTATCTTAGGAGGTCCTATCTTGAGATAAGCCAGAACCATGTTTCAAAAAGGACTAGATGAACCCTTGAGTTAAGTCTTCTATTGAAGGCATATGATTACGAATGGTATTAACCTACTATCGTTGCTTTGATGGAAACTCTTCTGCAATTTTATTTGCTTCATGTCATGTATGTATGTCAGGATCAGGAGTGTTCTTCATGAATCATGAATAGTGATTATGTTACCTCCTTAGAAGAATTCGATACGATATGTATGGACTCCGTATGGTTAGCTATTAAGACTTCATGGAAAATGAATGACTACAGTAGGTCAGTGGTGGACCATAGTAAGGCAGCAATGATTCTGCGAGTAGTGAGCTGATTACAACCGTGAGAGTTGTATTGGAATGGGTATTGAGATTGAGTACCACTAATCAGGTCATGGTAGTGTATAAGTTATCAGTGATAGACTAATTAAGTAGAGTATCTACCTAGTGAATATTTATTCTTTCTTATCAATAGAGAGTCGTATTATTATACGAGGAAGGTTGCGATGCGAGCATAGAATCCTAGTAACGGTGATATATAGAATGAGATCCCAGATTCGATTTTCAATGTCGAGGGAGTTTCAAAGGTGATTGTGTATAAGCTCGAGGAAGAGCATGGATCCATAGAATGATGGACGGGATAGAGAAAATATTTAGGCACGTGAAATGCGATGCTATAATACTTGATGTTGATATAAATACATATATGTTTTGTTCTCCTATGACAAACCTCTATAGTTCAGAGGTAGGTTCCAAGCCAGATATTTTGTGGCTGTATATTTTTTCATATATACAATTCTCTTCAATTCGTTCTTTTCTCTTCTTTTCATTTCATGTAAGCTGAGAAGAACAACCCTTCCAAAAGGGGAGGTATTGCCGAATGACTATCTATCTGTGTGATAGAAGCCAAGTAGGATACCAGCTATTGTTTAATTGCTTGTCAAGTACTAAAGGCTGGCCACCTTCTGTACTAACTATGCAATATAACAAGTGTTCATGATCATAGTGATCTCTCAACAAATTCCTTTACTTCTATTTGATTGATCAAATTTTGGAAAATAGAAACAACTGAAAAAGGAGTAATAAAGTGGTGGTAGTATGCGGAATGGGAACACATTCGTGATACTAAGGTTGACGTGGTTATTAAAAGGTTATAGAACGCTAACGAGCAAAAGTATAACCAGTATAATATTAGGAACGGAAGGTAGTAGCGATTACGAACTGGAAAAGAATGGGTATTGAGAAGCAGAAGCTCTAATGATAAAAGCTATAATGAGAGTCTGTGCAATAGACTTGAAAGAATTTGGAATGATCACTTAATTCGGATTGAGTTATCTTACGACAATAGATCATATGTCATTATCGAGATGTCGCCTTATGAGATCCTTGAGGGAAGATAATGTCGATCTCCCTTATGTTAGGATGAAGTTGTAGAGCGCAAGATGCTCGGACCCGCAGTAGTCCAAAGGACCAAGGATATGATAGATCTAATCAGAGGACGGCTGGTAGTAGCCCAAGATGGACATGATAAGTATGTTGATTTGACACGAAAGGATAAAGAGTATGAAATAGGGGACCTAGTAATGATATAGGTATCCCTTGGAAAGGATTGATGAGGTTCGGAAAGAAAGGAAAGCTAAGTCTACAATTTGTTGGACCCTTGGATATATTAAGACGTTTGGGAAGTTAGCATATGAGCTAGCCCTAACCCCGAACATGTAGCAGGTCGTAACGTGTTTCATGTATCAATGTTAAGGAAGTGTAATTCAGATGCCAGATAAATAGAGGCATATGAGCGCATAGATATGCAACCCGACGTAACCTATATGGAGCAACTAGAAAGGGTTATAGATCGAAAAGGGACAAGTGCTTAGGAGAAGGGTTATCAAACTAGTCAGAGTTTGATGGTAGAACCACAATGTAGGAAAATTGACTAGAGAGTTAGAAGGCACAATGCTAAGAAAGTATCCCCATTTGTTTTCTATCTGATTCCGGGACGGAATCCTTTTAAGGAGGGGAGACTGTAATAACCCCAATTTTTGAGAAATTTTGAAACCCTTATGAATAGTGTTTTTGCTGAACGAGAAAACTTTTCATGCCACGCTATGTAGGGGTTCTGTTATTGATCTTATGGGATATTATTAGTACTCTATGAAGTATATAAGTGTATGTAAAGATCGTCAGAATCCAATTCCGAACACTTTGATTTTTCCCGGAAATCCACAATATACGGAGAGAATTGAGTATAAGGTAACAGGATAAAAAGGATTTAAATTAAAGGATTATAAGAGAGGATCATAAAAGGAATATAATATATTGAGAAAGGTTAAGGGAACCTAAGTAATAAGATCCCGGGTATGATCCCTCAAACGATAAACGAGAACGAAAGATAAGCGAACCGTAAAACAAATAAGTGACCAAGAGACAAGCTTGTACAAGAAGCCAGGGATTGTGACATCATCAAACCACAAGGTGTGGACAAGTGGGAGCATAATGACATGTGCAAGGTGACACAAGCATGACATAGGGAAGGAGGAGGTGTGGTTGGTTTATAACCACACAAAATCAAGGTTAATTAAGTCATTAACCAAAAACAACACAAAAATCAACCAACCAAGCAAATCATTTCATTTTCATCAAACAAAACACAAAAATATCTTCTTCCCAAGCTAGCTCTCGGCCCATTTCTTAAAATTTGAAGATCCAAGCTCCACCACTTATTATTTAGCAAGGTAATTATCCTAGCGTCTCCTAGTTAAGTTACATACTTCCTATAAGTTTAAGCTTCTAATTCCAAGCCAATCTTTTTCTATAAATCAAGGAAGAAGATGGTGAATAGTAACCTTCAAGAAATAACTTTAGTTTTCTTGGATTTTTATGAAAGATTAAGGTTATACAAGCAAGGATCAAGGTTCTTTTAGGCATTCAAAGCTCTTGGGTTGTGTTAGGAAGCTTCAAGGAGGTATAAACAACTTTCACCTTTAACTTATAGTTTGAACTTTGAGTTTTGATGAGTTTATGGATGGATTAATGTCTATATAGAAATATCCATGTATGTATAGCAAGATCCATGTATGTTAGATAGTTGGGTTGGATTTGTGGTGATTTTGGATATGAATCTTGGTTAATGGTTAATGAATCTTAAGTTATGGATTAGTAGATCATGTTTGTGGTTGAATAAGTTGGAAAACCTTGAGATTATGGACTGACTTTGCCTTGATATAAGTTGTGTTTGATGTATTGATGATGGTTGGGTGGTTTGTAGTGAATTGGTAAAGAATTGGAGTGGTATAAATATTGGTAATCGCGTAAACATAGCCGTCGTAATGTCCGATTTTCTTTGGACTGTTTTTGTGCATAGCATTAGGACCCGAGAACCCCCTGCTAGATTGTGACCACTGCCATGTTTAGATAGCTCATGTTACGAGCTTCATTTTGATATGTAGTTCGTTCGATTCCGATGCACGGTTTAGGAGAAACGACCGTTTCAAGTAACGGCGTTTCGCGAACGAAACTTTTCCCCTCGCCTTACTTTGGAATGTAGGTTAAAGACCAAAAAGGGTGAATTAATGTATGAAACATTTATGGTAAGTGTGTTAGGCAGTTGGTAAGTCATTCGCGAAGGAATCGCTTTAAAACTCGTAAAGGTTAAATTATTAAAAATGGTGGAGCCGAGGGTACCCGAGTGACTTAAGCGAATCGGTGAGCGCAAAACTAGCATTAGAGTCTAAGTTAGTTAAATCATAGATTTACAAGTGATTTTGGTTTAATTCCAACTTACTTGTTGTTTATAGGTTACCAGACTCGTCCCGAGCCATTCGTAACCCCCAGTCGCTCAGGCAAGTATTCTATCCGTTATACTGTTGTTGTGATGTATACACTTGTATATGCATTATCTTGCGATAGATGCATGTTGGTTATTTAGAAAATTCTTGCGATATATTGTAGCATGTGATATGGTATATATGCATGCCTGTTTCATATTCTTGAAATATATATCTGTTGGTTCAGTTGATAATACCTATGCTAGAGGATAGCGGTATCTTGCATATACCCTTAGTATAGGGACCCAAAGGTGAAAATATTTTCAAAAACCGGGAGTCGAGGATCCCGAGTAGATTTTATATATATGGATATGGATATATATATATATATATTTATATATATGTATGGTTATAGTTTTCTAAACTATTAATCGAATAAGGTTTATTCGATAACTTGAAACTTTATTTTATTATTAAATATTATTTCGAATATTATTCGAAGGCTTATGACTCTTTTATATTATTTATTGAATATTATTTGAATATTCATTTGAGGATGTATGACTCCTTTATTTTATTTAATGAATATTATTTATAATATTCATTCGAGGTATTATGACTCAGCTTATTTTATTTATTGAATATTATTTGAATATTCATTTGAGGATGTATGACTCCTTTATTTTATTTAATGAATATTATTTATAATATTCATTCGAGGTATTATGACTCAGCTTATTTTATTTATTGAATATTATTTGAATATTCATTTGAGGATCTATGACTCCGATTATTTGCTGAGATATATTCTTTATTTTATTAAAGAATAAGGTGTAAATAATCAAACTTATTTTCGATTATTCAAATAAAGATAATACTTTCATATAAGTATATCTTTGGTTATTTAATACTCGTTTCAAGTATAAGTTTTAATACTTCTACTTCAATTATTTTTATAAAGATTATTCTTTATGGGAATATTATTTAAATAATAATATTCAGTCATTTTCTAAATATTCTGGGGACTGATTTACTTCATTAAATCAGCTTTACTCCAAACACTCTATAAAGTGTTTTCGAGTCTTCAAAATGATTTTTAAAGTCAGAGCGGATCCCAAAACTCATTTTTATATTTAAGATCTTCCTTTTAAGGGGATTTAAATACTCGCTCAAAACCTGGGGAATCCGGCTCTGTGGTGTATTTTATATTCGCAACAAGGTTGCAGATTTGGTAAATGAATTGATTACTTGCCCAACGTTCGGGAAGTAAGCCCCTCTCATTGAGTCGGCATAAGCGACAGGCCGGGGTACGGTCTATTATTGTGTAAGTGGCTCAGTGGGAGTCTATCAAATGCATAAGTGGCTGAGTGGCAGTCCAGCATAGGTCTTAATTATGACCAGGGTGATGACCAGTGGGGAATTCGTCCATCTACTAGTAGAAAAGGTTACTTATTGGTATCTTTGCCTGATCAGCAAGATATCGGGTTTATGCCAAAATTCTTTTCCTTTCCCAAAATTCATTGGATGTTTCAAACTCTGTTCATGCTTTACATAACAGAGGTTCCAGGAAATGTTTAAAGGGGTATATATATGTGGATATATATATATCGGGACTAAAGAAAGTATCTCATAACTTTTTCATTCAATAATATTTCAAAGATTGAATCTATTCAAGTCTTATCTTGTGGTCTCATCAGTGGGATGAACTTTTGAAATTGATTGTAACTTGAACGGTGGTAATTCAAGTAGTATTTGGGAATGATATAAGTGTAGTGAAGTATTTGGTAACTTCATCTTTTAAACTTATATCTAATTAATAATTGTCTTATGTATGACAAAGATTTTTAGAAAAACGTTGAGACAAGGTTAGATATATGAGATCACCTTGCAACGATATTTTTTTTATATACAGTTATACACTGGGATTTTGTGTATATTATGCATGGAAGAGGACTTCCGATATTTTGAAAAGTATATATGTATATATATATACTGAATATTTTGCGACTTCATCGCATTAAGTTATCAACTTGGTTCATTTCTTTTGACCAAGACTTTCATGAGTATTATGAGTAGACTCATATATTGTTAATCATTATACATATTATTTTGGTGGGCTTGCTGCTCACCCTTGCTTTCTTCTTTCATCACACAACATCAGATAGATAAGATGAACAGGACCAAGCTCCCAATTCGCGAGCGGATAGGAAGCGTTCCGCAGCTTCCTATAGGCATTGAAGTCACTGTAGCTGAGGTAGGGAACTACCAATAGACTAGGCTTCAACTTTTGATGTACCAGATTTATGTATACTTATGAATTGTAATAATGGCAAAGAAATGTAAATTTATTCAGAACCCTTTTAAGGTTTATTGACTTATAACTGTGGAATAAAACGACTTGTGGTTATTTTTGGATGTTCATCTCTGAGACTATAACGTGTGGTGTGTGTGTTTATTGTGGGGTCACAGTACAGAGTAGTTGAGTAATTATTAAGATTGGGTGTTATTAAGGGAAATGGAACTCGTGACGACCCGGATCCCCGACCCCGGATCTGGGGACGTTACAATGTCTGCAAAGCACGTTTCTTCTTTTGGCACTCTAAACAGCTGCTCGTCGGGAAAAGATTCATTTATCAAGGTCTTATCCAATGAAGTAGCATTAGGATTCTCTAAATGTGAGAGATGATCAGCGACTTGATTTTTAGTTCCTTTTCTGTCCTAGATCTCTAGTTCAAATTCTTGAAGCAAAAGAACCCATCTAATCAATCTAGGCTTCGAGTCCTTCTTTGAGACGAGATATCGAATTACAGCGTGATCAGTGAAAACTGTCACCTTAGTCCCAAGTAGATAAGATCGAAATTTCTCAAAACCATAGACAATAACCAAACGCTCTTTCTCAGTAGTAGTATAATTTAGTTGAGCACCATTTAGGGTCTTACTAGCGTAATAGACCACATGAAATATGTTGTTCTTCCTCTGCCTAAGAACTGCTCCAACTGCATAGTCGCTTGCATCGTACATCATCTCAAAAGGTTCATTCCAATCAGGCACAGTTATGACCGGTGCCGTGATTAAACTCTTCTTTAATGTCTCAAAAGCTACATGGCATTCCTCATCAAACTTGAAAGGAACATCTTTCTCTAGCAAACTACACAATGGCTTTGAAATCCTAGAGAAGTCTTTGATGAAACGCCTGTAGAAACCCGCATGACCAAGAAAACTGCGAATTCCCTTAACAGAAATAGGTGGAGGGAGATTCTCAATGACCCCCACCTTGGCCTTATCCACCTCAAGACCCTTACTAGAAACCTTGTGCCCAAGAATAATGCCTGTCTGACCATAAAGTGACATTTCTCCCAATTGAGAACCAGATTGGTCTCAACACACCTTTTGAGAACATGTCCAAGATTTTGCAAGCATTCATCAAAAAAATCGCCAAAGACTGAGAAGTCATCCATGAACACCTCTACATTCTGGCCAATCATGTCAGAAAAGATGGCCATCATACATCTCTGAAATGTGGTTGGCGCATCACACAGACCAAAAGAAACTCGTCTGAAGGCGAAAGTACGAAATGGACAAGTGAAGGTAATTTTCTCCCGATCTTCTGGAACGATACAAATTTGATTATAACCCGAATAACCATCCAGAAGACAATAGTACTCATAACCAGCCAACCTGTCGAGCATCTGATCAATGAAGGGCAAAGGGAAGTGATCCTTCCTAGTGGCTTTGTTCAGCTTCCTGTAGTCCATACAAACTCTCCACCCCGTCGCTATTCTAGTAGGAATAAGCTCATTCTTCTCATTTGCTACCACAGTAATTCCACCTTTCTTTGGCACATATTGAACTGGGCTTACCCATGAACTATCAGAAATAGGGTAGATGATCCCTGCATCTAGCCACTTAAGAATTTCCTTCTTCACTACCTCCTTCATGATTGGATTAAGCCTTCTTTTCTGCTCGACCGTAGGCTTGCTACCTTCCTCTAGCAGAATTTTATGCATGCAGTGAGAAGGGTTGATTCCCTTGATATCTGCTATAGTCCATCCAATTGTCGATTTGAACTCTCTCAAAATCCTCAAAAGCTTTTCCTTATGACTACTTGAAAGGTCAGATGCAATAATAATAGGAAGAGTAGATGCATCACCTAAAAACACATACCTCAAATGCTCAGGTAAAGGTTTAAGCTCAAGGGTGGGAGCTTCCTCAATAGATGGCTTGAGGCGTTTAGGAGCTTTGTTCAATTCCTCCATTCCTAGAGATTCAAAAGGCATATCAATCTTCCTCTTCCAGGGAGAAGCATTCAAATACTGCAATTGTTCTTCACCTTCCTCATCTTCACTATCTGAATTCCTCAACAAGGCTTTTTCTAAGGCATCGGGCCTTAGCAATTGATCAAGTTCCGATGTGACCACCGAATCGACCAACTCCACTTTTAAGCACTCCTCATTATCTGTAGGAAATTTCATAGCATTGAACACACTAAATGTAACATCCTGATCCAGAACTCGCATTGTGAACTCACTCTTCTACACATCTATCAAGGTTCGGCCAGTTGCCAAGAAAGGTCTTCCCAAGATTATGAGAATCTTCTTATCCTCCTCGAAATCAAGAATTACGAAATCAGCAGGGAAGATGAGTTTATCAACATTGACCAAGACATCCTCCACAATACCTCCCAGATATGTAATAGAACGGTCGGCCAACTGCCAGGTCATATAAGTCGGTTTGGGATCAGGTAAGTCCAACTGCTTGAAAATTGACAAAGGCATCAGATTGATGCTAGCTCCCAAGTCACATAAGCATCTGTCAAAAGACACTTTTCCAATAGTACATAGAATATTGAAACTTCCTGGGTATTTAAGCTTCAGAGGTAATTTCTGTTGCAGCACAGCACTGCATTCCTCCGTGAGAGCAACAATCTCTAAATCATCTAGCTTCACTTTTCGAGAGAGAATACATTTTATAAACTTTGCATAACTAGGCATCTGCTCAAGAACCTCAGCGAAAGGTATGTTGATATGAAGTTTCTTGAACACCTCCAGAAACTTCTCAAATTGCTTGTCCAGCTTCTTCTTCTACAGCCGCTTAGGAAAAGGCGGTGGAGAATAGATCTGTTTCTCCCCTGTATTTCCCTCAGGAGGAGTGTGCTCAACAGTAGTCTTCCTTGGTTCCACTTCTTCATCCTACTGCTCCACTTCTTTCTCAGCCCGAGCTTCTTTAGTCAACTCTTGAGTTTGTTCAGGATTCACAACATTTCCAGACCTCAAAGTGATTTCCTTTACCTGCTCCTTAGCTTCCCTCTTTCCTAGCACTTTAGTGTCACTAGGGAGTGTACCAGGCTGATGTTAAGCAAGGCATTGGCAATTTGCCCAATTTGATTTTCCAAGGTCTGGATAAAAATAGCTTGACTTTTGCACATAAGCTTCAACTTTTCTAATTCAGATTTTTCATTAGCTTGTTGCAGCTGGAGTTGTTGTCTTGGTGCATACTACGGTTGCTGAAAACCAGGGGGTTGTACTTTTAGTTGGATACTGCTGATAAGGCTATTGAACCGCATTCTGAGTGTTGCTCCAACTGAAATTAGGATGATTACGATTGTTGGGATGATAGGTGGCTGGCACTGGTTGCTGCGATTGCTGGAAGTTGCTCATAAACTGAGCTGATTTACTAGAAATTGAGCACTGATCAGTCTCATGGGCACCAGCACAAAGCTCACAGACACTAATGATTTGATTAACTCTATAATTAGCCAAAGTGTCCACCTTCATCATCAAAGCCTTAAATTGGGCAGCGATAGCAGTTGCTGTGTCGAACTCCAGAATTCCTGCGACTTTTCCCTGAGTCAGGCTCTGGGAAGGATTCTGGTACTCATTAGCAGCCATTAGTTCAATAAGTTCATAAGATTCATCGTAGCTTTTATCCCACAAGGCTCCTCCTGATGCTGCATCAAGCATGGGTCTAGAAGTAACATCTAATCTATTGTAGAAACAGTTAATAATCATCCAATCAGGCATGCCATGGTGTGGGCACTTCCTCAGCATCTCCTTATATCGATCACAAGCCTCACACGGAGATTCTCCTGTTTGCTGAGCAAACTGAGTAAGAGCATTCCTGATTGCAGCAGCTTTCGCCATAGGGAAGAGTTTAGTGAGAAACTTTTGAGTAAGATCTTCCCAAGTGGTGATAGACCCTGTTGTTAGAGAATGTAACCATCACTTAGCCTTGTCCCTTAGAGAGAATGGGAAGACTCACAGCTTGATAGCATCTTCAGTTACATCATTGAACTTGAAAGTGTCGCAGATCTCGATGAAATCCCTGATGTGCATGTTGGGGTGTTCAGTAGGAGAACCCCCAAAATGAACTGAGTTCTGTATCATCTGAATCGTGCTTGACTTGATCTCATAAGTGTTATCCCCGATGGATGGTCTGATGATGCTTGACTGAATGTCATTAAACTTAGGCTGAGAATAGTCCATCAAAGCCTTCGGATTTTCCGCTTGATCACCCATCTCTACTAAAGCTGGTTCTTCAACTTTCTCTTCTTCTTCTACCTTCTTTTCTTCCTCGAAAACTTCCTTACGAACTACCACAACTTCTTCTTCGGCTTTATCCAGTGTTCTTTTACAAGTACGTGAACGCGTATGCATATACCCTCGCTAGAGTACCTAAAATAAGACAAGGACACAGATAAGTAACAATGTCCGAGTCAATGAACTTTGACGACCACTGATGGAAAATACATAAACTAATAATTAACACTGCAGTCCCCGGCAGCGGTGCCAAAAACTTTTTAGTCGCTAAACACGCGCTAATAATACACGCAAGTATACGAGTTCGCAAATCTTTTCTAGTTCGTTCCCACAGAGACTGTATTTGTTAACTAATTAATTCACGCACTTAAGCAACAATGTATGGTTATTATTCAATGCTAAGACGATAACAAATTTAGGTTGTTTATAACTAAGAATTAAACTAACAATTATAACTAAGAGAATAAGATTGATTAAATTAATATATATGACAAACATGGGATTCTAACTTCATTAAATACTTCATTCAATAGCTTTATTATTCTCAACATTAGCATGCAATAATGATGACACTAATCAGACAACACGAAACTGATAAACGCCAACTTTCGTTGCACGAGTACCATACTACCAGACATCCATAAAAGAGATGGAAGATGGATAGACACCAATTATATTGAGACCCTATATGTCTATAGAATTTGACAATATAATGGTTTAAGCACAAGTTATCTATCTTGATTACATTGGGCAAGTAAGATGGTTAAAATTACCTACGAATCATGCATAACAATACATGAACCTATGCTAGCATGGAAAGTTCTAAATCCTTAAATTCACTTTCACTTTATTAAGAATTAACACGCTATCTTATAAGTTCGGGACGCTCATAAGACGAATACGCACAACCAATACTAGGCTATCAATCAATCACCACTTACTAAAGCATCGAAACAATTTAACTAAAGAAATCCATAAATAAATCCACTAGAAACCCACGATAACGATTTGCCCATAATTAGACTCATCATCAACGTGGGTTCCGATGAAAGCATGGTATAACAAACGTAGTCTTTATAACGAATAAATAAAATCAAGTACAAAACAAGAGTAAGGTTCACAATAAGAAAACTAGCATCCAAATACAACTTAAAACAAAGATTCACATGTAAAAACAAGATCTTCTTCGTCTTCGTTGAATCGTGCTAAAAACGGTCTTCTTACGGCTCTCATTGCGCTCTGGTATGTCTCTTAAAAACGTTCTTATTTGAATATATAGCAGCTGTTTGCAATCTGGAAGTCTCCCCACTTAGAATCGAATTAGAATCAGCATTCATATTTTTTGCACCGGCGCGTCCGCGCGCTATCACAACGTGGGGGCTTCCTTTCTGGAATCCTGGCGCGATCGCGCGCTATCACAGCGCGGCCGCGCCGTCCTTCTGGGAAAAACTCAGATTTCATCTTTTTCCTTGCTGCTTCGAGCCGGCTTTCCACGAGCTTTTATTCCAACACACCTTGACACCAAATTAGCACCAAAACAATGCTAATTCACCTGATCCACAGATTAATGCCTGAAATGCAAAAATACTAGAAAACACGTTAAAACACTTAACAACTTGAGTACAAATACATCAATTCAAAGCTTATTAGAGCATTATAAAGTGTCATAAATGCCACTCAACACAAGGCTCCTGCAAGGTAAGATTCAGACAGAAATTTTACAAACCCCTTGAAACTATCAGGGGCTTGGTTAGCATCAGTAAAAGCCAGGTAGTTTGTTCCTTTCTCTGGGATAGTTGCTCTAACTGTGTTTTGTGCCATTGTTGTTTAGTGAGTGTGAATGGGTAAGAAATTTTTTTGAGAAAGGAGTAAAAATGAGAGAGAAATTGATTTTGGATTGGAAGCTAGGTCACTTGAGATCTCGAAAGTTGTAAGTATGTATATGTATCGAGATGTCTGGGTATTTATAGTAAAATTAAATGACTTGTCGAGAACTCAAAAATAGATGTTTGGAATTAGTCTATCGAGAAGTCATTTTAAGAATGAAATTACATATCGAGAAGTCATTTTAAATTACTCTTATAGAGAACTAAAAATTGACTTAACGAGATGTCAAATAAATACCCAGTTTGTCCAAAAATGGACTGAATTAATTCCAACTTTTATTTGAATAAATTCAAAATAAAATTAGAATAAATTTTCCAAAGTATTTTACCAAAATAATTTATTAAGTTAAATTATTTCAGTTCTGAGTTATTGAGAAGTCTAAAAATTATACTTGTAGAGAACTCTGTGAATTAACACTACTAGAGAACTCTACAAGGACTTATCGTTAAGTCATAATAAAGCTTATCGAGAAGTCACTCGAGAAGTCAGTATATTGGCTTATTGAGAACTCACTCGAGAAGTCTTAAAATAACTTGTCGATTAGTCAGTTAGACTTATCGAGAACTCAGTTCTCTATATACTTTTGATCATCTTAATTCTGCCTTGTGTTGATTTTACATATTAAGGATGTAAATTAACAACTGAGCAGTTTACTTAGAATTTGAAAAAATCTGAGCTGAAATTTTTGTTTTGAAGAATAAATATGCAAAGATTTCTAAAATATTTATAATTCATATTTCAGTTAATTTCCAATTAAATCAATTTAATTTTGATTTACTAGAAATTAATCTACTACAAAACATTAGTTGAGTTCTTGCCTTAGGATGAAGAATTAAGCATTCCAATTTCACTTACAAGTCTAGTGAAAGTTGCTTCATCCAAAGGTTTAGTAAAAATGTCAGCCAATTATTTTTCTGTTGGAATAAAAATTAGCTCAATGGTACCATTTGTAGCATGTTCTCTAATAAAATGGTACCTTACATCAATGTGCTTTATTCTAGAATGATTAAATGGATTAGCCACTATAGATATAGCACTAGTATTGTCACACATGATAGAAATTTTATGTAACAGTAGGCCATAATCCATTAGCTGATTTCTAATCCAAAGCACTTGAGCACAACAACTTCCTGCAGCTATGTATTCAGCCTCTGCTGTAGAAGTTGATTAGATTGTTGTTTCTTGCTATACCAGGATACAAGTCTTTGATCAAGAAATTGACAGCTTCCACTAGTACTCTTTCTGTCAACCCTGCATCCAGCAAAATTTGCATCTGTGTAGCCAACAGCTTCAAAACCTGTTCCCTTAGGATACCACAATCCCAAGTTTGGAGTCCCCTTCAAATATCTGAAAATCCTCTTTACAGCCATCAAATGTGATTCTTTTGGATTGGCTTGAAATCTTGCACATAGACATGTTGCAAACATGATGTCTAGTCTACTTGCAGTAAAGTAAAGCAATGATCTAATCATTCCTCTATAGCTTGATATATCTACACTCTTTCCTTTTCTATCTTCATCTAACTTTGTTGCTGTAGACATAGGTGTAGAAGCAGGTGAAGAATCAACCATACCAAACTTTTTCAATAAGTCCTTGACATACTTAGTTTGGCTGATGAAGATTCCATCACTTCTTTGACTGACTTATAGTCCAAGAAAGTAACTTAATTCTCCCATCATACTCATTTCATATTCACTCTGCATAAGCCTAGAAAATCTTTGGCAAAGCTTTTCATTAGTAGAACCAAAAATGATATCATCTACATAGATCTGAACTAGGATCATATCTTCACCATATTTCTTATAGAAGAGAGTCTTGTCTATAGTACCTCTAGTAAAAACATGTTTAAGTAGAAATTCTGACAATGTATCATACTAAGCTCTAGGTGCCTTCTTTAGTCCATATAAAGCCTTGAGTAATTTGAACACAAAATTTAGAAATTCTG
This sequence comes from Apium graveolens, assembly GCF_009905375.1. NCBI lineage: Eukaryota > Viridiplantae > Streptophyta > Magnoliopsida > Apiales > Apiaceae > Apium > Apium graveolens. The sequence goes on along the minus strand of NW_027417845.1, from coordinate 11,842 downwards.
GATCTTCAAAGTCAGGTGGTTGTTGCAAATAAACTTCTTCTTCTAGCTCACCATTTAGGAAGGCAATCCTGACATCCATTTAATACACTTTAAAATTTGAATGTGCAACAAATGCTAGAAAAATCCTTATTGCTTCAAGTCTTGCAACTAGAGAAAATTTTTCATCATAATCAATTCCTTCTTCTTGTGAGTAGCCTTTTGCAACCAACCTTGCCTTAATTCTGGTAACTATACCATTTTCATCCATCTTATTACCGAACACCCATTTTGTTCCAATAATGCTTCTATTCTTTGGTGCAGGAACTAACTCACAAATTTTGTTCCTTTTAAACTGATTAAGCTCCTCTTGCATTGCGAATATCCAATCGGGATCCATTGGAGATTCTTCAGTTTTCTTGGGTTATATTTGAGACAGAAAGCATGCATGTAGGCACTCATTAGCAGTTGCACTTTTAGTTCTCACACAACAGTAGGATCACCAATAATTGCTTCTCTAGTGTGACTCCTATCCCACTTTCTTATATGAGTTTGTTGACTTGTGTCTTTATTATTTTCTTTATTATTGGTATGACTGCTAGATCCTTCTTCTCTTTCTCCCCCTGAGTTTGTGCTATCAAATTCAGGTGTTTGAAATGAGCTTCCATTCCCATAATTTTCATGTTCAGTAGTATCTTCATTTATTATCTGTTGTGCATCAACTTCTTCTTCACCATCAGAATCACTATCAATGTTGAGGTTTTCAAATGCAAGGGCTTCAGCTTCATTATCATCAAGGCATTCTAAGCCTGGATACTTGTCATCATCAAAAGTCACATCTGTGCTTTCCATAATCTTCTTTTGATCTATCACATAGACCTTGTAGGCAGTTCTCTCCAATGAATATCCCAGAAAAATTGCTTCAAAAACTTTTGAGTCAAATTTTCCCACATATTCAGAGTTGTCATTTAAAATGTAACACTTACTTCCAAACACATGAATATGTTTTATAGTGGGCTTTTTCTTGGACATGATTGAGTATGGTGATTTGCCATGTGCCTTATTAATGAGATATGTGTTCTAGGTGTAACATGCAGTGTTAACAGCCTCTTCCCAAAAACTTGTTGGCAACTTGGCATCTTGCAGCATTGTTCTAGCAGCTTCAACTAATGTTCTGTTCTTCCTTTCAACTACTTCATTCTATTGAGGTGTTCTAGCAGCTAAAAATTCTTGAACAATGCCTTTATTTTTGCAGAATTCATTCAATGTTGCATTTTGAAATTTTGTTCCATTGTCACTTCTCAATCTTTTTACACAATTGTGATCTTCAACCTGTTTTTCTATCTTCTTGATGTGCTCAATTATGATGTGTGGAGTCTCATCCTTAGAGTGCATGAACTTTACCCAAGTGTATCTTGAGAAATCATCCATCATCATAAGTGCATATTTGTTTCATGAAATAGATAAGACATTTACTGGTCCAAACAAGTCCATGTGAATAAGTTGCAATGGTGCACTTATAGAATTCACAGTTTTTGACTTGTGACTTGATCTTTTCATTTTTCCTTTTTGACAAGCTTCACAAACTTCAACTTGAGCAAACTCTAGTTTAGGCATGTCTCTTACTAACTCCTTTTTGACCAAGGTGTTAATTGCCTTGAAATTCAAGTGAGACAACTTCTTATGCCATAGCTTGCTTTGTTCTTCTGATGCCTTGGTGTAGAAGCAACAAATTCCATCCTTATTTGTTGAGTCCAAGTCTGTAACAAACAAGCTTCCTTTTCTTGCTCCTTTCATAGGAACTTCACCAGTTTTCTTGCTGATAAAAGTTCATTCTTCTTTTTTAAATAAGACTTCAAAACCATTGTCTGCAAATTGACTAACACTGAGAAGATTCACTTCAAGACCAGCTACCAGTGCTACATCATTAATGACAACATTTTAAGAAACAATCTTGCCATATCCCATTGTGAATTCTTTGTTGTTGTCTCAAAAGGTCACGAAAGGGTCAGCCTTCTCCTCAATCTATGATAGCAGGGCCTTATCACCTGTCATATGTCTGGAACACCCACTGTCAATTATCCATATGACCTTTTTCATTTTGCCCTGCATATAATGAGTTTTAAGTGTGTTTAGCAACCCAAGCAGTGTTGGGTACTTTCTTCTTGTTAATTGATTTAGTCGAAGTAGAATGAGTTATTTCAGATAAAATAGAATTCAATGACTTTTGTGCATTTTCCCTATATACTGTAGACCCAATTTTTGTTTCTTTGAGGTCTACTCTTAGTTTGTGGCAACTTTTCATCACTTTCAAGTTGCAAGGGATACAGTCAAACTTGTCACAGAATGAGTAGGGATCATTTGCATCTGCTTTATTATATTTGTAGGCTCCTTCAGCTGGCTTGCTAACTACCTTTTTACACAGGTGAGTTAGGTCACTCACAGAACCACATTTTCCACACTTCTTTCTTGGAGCATCTGCAACATAAGCAAAATTATTGCTTTTGTTTATCTCAATTTTCCCATTTCTATTTTTCTTCTTCTTTCTTGCATCTTCAGTCTTGGTCTCTTTGACAGTTGTCTTGGAACTTTATTTGTCCATGAGCTTCTCTTCAGCTTTGGAAGATGGAGTTGCTTCTGCATTTTTCTTCTTTTTATCTTCATCAACAATTTCTTGCTTGATAATCAACTCTTCTTCACTGAAATTTACTTCACATGCCTTGAACACAGGTGAGACAACCTTTTTCAGCATTGCTGGAATATTTTCATTTTTTGTTGCTTTTCCTTTGTCACCTATATCTTTCTTCTTGTTGTTCAAGGCATCATAGTCAAGGCCAATAGCAATGTTTGCACATGGCTTGTTTTTCTCATGGTACTATCTAATTAACTCAGATACATTCTTAAAGGATTTCAACTTAACTTCATTCATTTCCAGCTTCTCCCTTAGCATTGCTTCAATTTCACTTACACACTTGAGCTTGTTCTTCAGATATGCATTTTCTTGTCTTACAGTTTCAAGCTCCATCAACAATAATTCAGTTTCTTGTTTCTCACTTTCAAGCTTCTCATTTATCTTTATCAATATGCTAACTTCTTCATTAGCAGCAACCATACTTGTATAAATATGAAACATTTCTATGCTCATCTTTTCTACAGTTTCCATATATTGACTCATATTTAAATCAATGGTAGTGAGAGTTGGTACCTGTGATTTTGATAAGTATGATTCTCCTTGCTCCAAAGCCATTAAAGCATAATTTCTAACTTCCTCATCTTCAACATTATCAGAATCATCCCAACTTTTTCCCTCTGCAATATAAGGTTTTTTTTGTTATTTTTTCAAAAGAGCTTCATACTTTGCTTCTAGTTCAAGATAAGCTTTGACTTTCTTTGCTTTCTTGGGTTTCCTGCATTCTGTAGCAAAATGGCCTAGTTCATCATAGTTGAAGCACCTTATCTTTGATCTGTCAACAGATCCAATTTTGTAACCATTTGTACTATCAGAAGTGTACTTCCCTTTTCCTTTCCAGCTGCTGTATTTGTTGAAAGACTGTCCTTTACCCTTGAAGAATCTTGGCTTCTTTACTCTAATGTTAGAGAACTTTCTTTCCAGATAGGCCATTGACTGATCAAGCTCATCAAGTTCATCCAAGGTGTAGAACTCATCTTCTTCCAGTTCCATAATGACCTGTTCTTGTGAATCATTTGTCCTTTGTTCACTTGTTGAGATAACTGGAGTTTGAGATCTTGGCTCATCATTAGAGGTATGGCTATCATTGATAATTAGAGCACTTGATGCATCTACAACATGCCCTTGTCCAGTTCTTAATGATTTTCTTTGAATCATTTCTAATTCATAAATTTTTCAGATTCCATAAAGAACTTCCAGTGTTATTCAACTTAGATCACTCCCTTCTCTGATTGCTGAGATTTTTTGTTCCAAATGATCAGAGAATGTGAGCAAAAACTTCAAGTTCACCTCCTCAGTTTCATAGTATTTGTCATGGAGCTGCAAGTCATTTATCAGCTTATTGAACCTTTCAAACACATCAGTGATACTTTTTTTTGTCTTGACCATGAAACCCTCATATTATGAAATCAGTATCCTTCTTTGATTAGATCTAACTTCCTCAGTTCCCTCATAGAGTATTTCAATCATTTCCCAGACTTGCTTGGAAGTGTCACAGTTGACAATGTTGTTGTACATTACATTGTCAAGTGACTATATCAATATTAGTTGCAAGCCACTATCCAGGGAAACTTTCTCTTTTTCAGGATCAGTGTACTCAGAAGGGCCTTTTGGAGCATAATTAGCTGGAATGACCATAGGAGTGAACGGCCCATTTTTGAGAATCTGAATATAGAGTGGATTGGCCATCCTGATAAACAATAACATTTTTTTCCCAAAGAGTGTAGTTAGCTTTGTCAAAGGTAGGAATTTTGATGCTACTGATTTTCTGTGTATTCATTCTTCCAAGATCTTGAATCTTTTTACTTTCAGATTTTGCTCTGATATCACTTGTTAGGTAATGAATCACACACAGAGGGGGGATGAATGTGTTTTAGTATTTTTAAGTTTTTCTTGAACTGATTGTGGTTTAACAAAGTAATCAAATGTTGTAGTAAAATGTGTTCATACAGAAATTAAGCATGTAATAATAAAGAACACAGATCTTTCAAAACTCACTTAATTTTATATTAAAATTAAGAATGTTTTGCTATAAAATTCTAGGCTCTTTGTTGATAAAGAGCTTATCTTCTTTCTTGAGAGAATACAAGAGTTCATGATCTAAATTATTACAACTTACAAAGGACCGGTGTTAATTTTATAATTTAGTTAATTGATGGTTTACACAGTGTATAATAAGACATGCTATTAACTTTAGTAAACTATCACTTATCATTTCCATTTTAGGAAAAGTATATCTTCCATTTGTGGCTTAGCATATCTTTGCATACTGTGTAAACTTTGATCTTCCTTTGTCAGTAAATCTTCACCCTTGATCTTGCACACTCTTCAAGGTGCTTTTTGTAGACTTGTCAATCCAGTTGGTTGGATTGTTTGTTGATTGTAAATCTTGGATATTGAACTGGTCTGCAAATTATACTTTGAGATTTTACCTCGAGATCTCCATTTTGGTCTATAGAGAACTTGACATCTCGATAAGTATATTGGCTTCTCGAGATCTCTAATACTCCATTATAAATTTGACTTGTAGAAGTCTCTGAGTTCTCTATAAGAGAATTTGGGTTGTCGAGATCTCTAGTCTTCATATCTTCACTTTGACTTATCGATATCTCTGAGTTCTCTAGTGGCTTATTGACTTATCGATAACTCAGAGTTCTCTAGTCAAATTTTGGCTTGTCGATAACTCAGAGTTCTCTAGTGAATTTTGGCTTATCGATATCTCTGAGTTCTCTAGTGGAATTTGACTTATCGATAACTCAGAGTTCTCCAATGAATGTTGACTTGTCGATAACTCTGAGTTCTCTAGTGAAGAAATGACTTGTCGATATCTCCAATCTTCATGTCTTCAATTTGGCTTGTCGATATCTCTCTGAGTTCTCTAGTAGCTTTCCTGATTCTCGATAAGTCATTTGGAGTTCTCGAGTGACTTCTCTATAACACTAAATATGTGACTTTTAGAGATCTTGACTAAGAATATTTTTATCCAAACAGATTTATTCAACTCCAAACTTCTTCATAATTCTTCTGAGGCATAATCTTCTTGATCTTCTTCCAGATAGAATCCTTAGGCTTGATACTGTTTAAACAAAAAGACTTTAGTCTGCTCTTTTACATTTTTACAGACTTTAAATGTTACAAGTACAAATACAAACTAAGATTACAATACAACTTACTTAGGGTTGTCAATTTGACTTAGTCTTGTTAAAGTATAGGCATGTCTTGCACAACAAGACATGTAGCAAATGAACAAGTTTTTGCTGATCAAATCTATCTTTGAGATTATTCCAAAGTGTGAGTGGGTTTTTAATAGTAAGGTATTCAAATTTTACATTTTCATGAATGTGATGCCTCAAGAAAATAATAGATTTGTAATTTTATTCAACGGTTGGGGTTTTTCCAGACTATATGATGTCGTTTAGCCCCTTAGCACTAAGGTGCAACTCCACATCGACCACACAAGAGAGAAAATTATGCCTGACACATCCAGTACAACAAACTCTAATTTTGCAATATTTGTAATTCTGAACACAAAATAATATTTTAAAACATAATTTAATATATAACATAAAAATTTAAACAATAATTTTTGTTAGGTCACACACACACTGTAGAGGGGGTGAATACAGTGTATAGTACACTCAAATCGAACTTTAAGAACTTAAGTAATAGAAAACAAACTTTATTGAAATAATAAACTCTGTTACAGTATGGAACTGTTACCTCTCAGTGATGAACAAATATCACGAGAGCTGTTAGGGTTACAATGAATAATCTTTTCTAATAATGATAACACTTTTAGTGTAAACCCTATGTCTGTGTTTATATACTACTCAGTTACAAGATAATCACTAATTAATATGGAATATAATTCTGCTTCCTAAAATATATCAATCAGATATCTTTTCTTCCAAGTATTCCATTCTTCACGGAATTCCTTCTTCATACATATCTCTTCTTATGTTTATCTCGATCTTCTTTCCTTTAATCAACTACTGTCCTTATCCGATTGTCCTTCAGCACTTAAGTTCTGATATCTATCTTCTGATGATTATCTCCTGATAATATAAGTACTGATATCCTTAAGTCCTGACTTCCAGTATAAGTACTGATCAACAGTTAAGTACTGATTTATCCTGTTCATGTAAGATCTAAAAGCTAAATATAAAACATATTAGCCATGACATTATCAAATATATCTAACAATCTCCCCCAACTTGTAAATTAACAAAATATACAAGTTTAACAGATATTTGATGTTGTCAAAAACATTAAGTACAAATGCATGAGAATTAGACTAGATAACTACAACTTACAGTCCTTAAAGTTTTTACCAATTTCAGCTTCTGATAACAACTTCAATCTGTATAAATATCAGAATTTAAGCAGTTGTAGATCTTCGACTTGGCTTCTTCATTTTCTGATCTCTCTGATGTCAGGAGTTGTTCTGAGATAGTTCTTCAACAAACATTTCTCAGCATATCTTAGTTCATCAATCATTCTCCTTTTAACACCTTTAAGCTCTGCAGTATCTTCACCAGTTTGAAAGATTGCAGCTCTAAGATCATTAATCTTTGCTTTTCTCAACTCCTGATCTAGTCTTATGACATAAGCTTTGTCAGACTCAAGATTGAATTCAAGTCCCTTAATACCAAGATACGTTCTGATCTGTGCAGTATTAGGCTTCATATCAACAATATCACCATTGTGATCTCTGTACTTTGGAACATATATGCTGTCAGACTTAACAGAATAAAGCCTTTTCTGTCTCTGAATCTGTTCTTTTAAGTAGTTTGCAGCAGTCTCTGTTATTCTGCCATCCACTTGAAGTAAGAAAAGTACATGCTCCAATTCTTCAAAATACTTCAAAGGAATGGCATTTTGTCTTATATGATAAACCCTACCATCTGTCATGAAATACAACATGATGTATTCTTTCAAGTAGGTATGGTAAACCATCTGTACAGATTCCAGTTGATTCAATCTCTCAGGAGTTGCTCCAATACCTGGTTCACTCAAGGAAGTTGGATCATTGGTAGTGTTGTGTACTCTTCTTTCATCAGCACTTCCCAATCCAGTTTTATCTCTAGCTTCCTTTCCAGTAACTACTCTTGCTTCAAAACCACTTGCAGTAGTCTTCAAAGATTGAGTCTGTTTTGCTTTAGTGAATCCTGGTAGGAGTGTCTTTGATCTATTTTCTGATATCAAGTTAACTTGAGCTCTGTCAGAGGTTACTTGCTTCTTCTGAATATCAGAACTTACAATTTCTTGACTCTGAACAACTTGAGCCATGTCAGAGGTTGTTTTAAGAACTTTTCTTGAAATCAGAGCAAGATCATCTTTTTCATCAGCTATTTCTTCTTCTTTAGGAGGTACATAAGCCTTGATAGGTTCACCAACCTTTTCTTTACCCTTGGATCTTGGATCTATCTGTGGTTGTGATCTAGCCAATGTTGCTTCAGTATGTGTCCTTTCTTTGATCACAATGCCTTTAGGTTTTGGAAGTGACTTTTTACTAGAAGCTTCAGATTTAGATGTGACTTTCTCTGATTTAAGTCTGGCTTCTTCTTCCTTTAAACTTTCCAAGTCCATTCCTGGATTTTCTTGAAGAAATAACTGTCTTGACATTTCCTCATCAAGATCTAGAAGTTCATCAGAACTTATCCTTTTACCAGCAACAGAACTTATTCTTTTCCCAGTATCAGAACTTGTTCTGTGACTAGCTTGTCTTGATGTAAACCTTCTACCTTGACTATGACCACTACCCATTCCAGAGTTTCCTTGGTCATCTTTTCTATCATCCTTTCCTTGCAGTGTCTTGTTGGTTTTGCATTTGGACTTAATTACCTTCTCCCCCTTTTTGGCATCAGCGGGTAATAAAAGAGAGATAAGTAGTTTCACTGAGGTCTGAATTTCAGTAAGTTGCGATTGCTGAGAAGCTTGATTTGTCAGAATTTGATCAATCTGAGCTTGTTATTTCTCTTGAGTTTTCTCAATATAAGCAATCCTGTCAATGGTAGGTTGAAAGAACTTTTTCTTATCAATTTTCCAAACTTGTTCCTGTTTGATAAAGTTCTCCTGAATCTTGTGTAGCTCTGCATGAGTAGTTGAATGAAGACCTTGTAGATGTTTAGTACTCAATGCAGTGACTCTAAGCTGGGTTTTAAAATCATCAGAATTTAACATTTCATTAGCTTTAGTCAAGTGCTCAGCAAGATGTAAAGCATTTGGAACACATAAAACTGAGTTCCATTCCTTAGTCCACTCCTGACCTGCAGGAGTTTCACTCCAAGGCACTGGTGCATCCCTGATAACAGACTCCTTTACCAGTTCAGACTTAGGAAGAGTCGGTGGTGGAGTATGTCCAGAAGGACCTGCTTCATCAGCATCTACAGTTGGAGCAGCATCACCAGTATCTCCAACATTTGCAGCATCAGAACTTAAAGAATCAGTATCTTCTGATAAGACAACAGTGTGAGTAGCAATGGAGGCTTCAGCATCCTCTAATTGCTGATCTTGTTCTAAGTTCTGATCAACAGCCATATCCTGATGCTCACCTAAATTCTGATCATCAGCATCTTGATGTAGAGAAGGTGTTGTTGATAACTCTGGAGTTTGAACAGCATCAGTAACAGGTGTTGTGGAAGGATTATTTGCTGTTGGAGCTTCTAAGAAAAGTATTTCAGGCACAACCAGGTTCTGAATATCAATTTCAGCACTTGTGCCTGGATCAACAAGAGACACAGAGGGTGAGTGAGCCTTGTCAGATACAGCTTCCTGAGATGGAGTTGATGGAGAAGAAGTGACTGGAGCAAATTCCTTGTCTTGTGAGATCAGAGATTCCTGATCCCTTTCCTTAGTTGCTTCCTCCTCATCATCTGAAACTGGCCTTTGTGCCCTCTGTTTCTTGTACTTCCTTGTGGATTTGGATTCCTTGGGAGTTTCAGGAACTATCATTCGTCTAAGCCGCTTGAGAAGCCTAGAACCCCCAATTTCAGAATCCGTCTGAGAAGTTGCTTTCTCAGCTTCATCTACCACAGGTTCTGAAGAAGGAATCTGATCCTCAGAATCTGATTCATCTCTCAAAGTAATTCTCCTCCTCTTTTGAGGTGTTTGAGGAACAGTCTTTGTTCTCTTTGGCTTAGAGGATGTAGGCTTCACAGTAGGTGCTGAAGAAGAAGGTTGAGCAGTCTGTGAAGTGGAGAGATAGGATTTGAGATAAGTTCTGAGGGTAGGTTGAGTAGAATGAGAGGTAGGTACTGAGGTTGATGGATTTTGGGTGGTTGGAGGTGATTGGACATCATAGTAAACAGATCTATAAGTATCAAGATCAGCATTTACCAGAATCTGTTTTACAGACTTAGGAATCTGTAATGGTCTAACCACTTTCTTCTTAGTATCAGCATTTACCAGGTCATTAAAGTATCGTTTTGCAACCTTAAAAGGTGGGGTTTGAGTGCTGACTAAATGAGGTTCATCAGTACAGTAAGTGTAAATAAGTTGACAGAATCTAGCAAAATAAACAACATCTCTATCCTCTGTCATCCTATCCCCAATAAAACCAATTATTCCAGTTGCAAAATCAAAATGAGTTTGATGAATAATAGCATACCCTATGTGCTGACTCAGAATTGGGATAGCATCAAAATTTGAACATTTGTTCCCAAAAGCTTTGGTGATGCAATCAAAGAAGAAACTCCATTCTCTTCTGATATTAGCCCGTTTCAACTGTCCAAGTTTCGTCAGACTCTTTTCATATCCCAATTCAGCCATTAACTCCCGAAGGGCTGAGTCCTCTGGAATTGAGAAAGTACAATCTTCTGGAAGATGTAAAGCCCTGCGTACTGTACCAGGAGTGACTACAAAGGATGAATCACCCACTTGGAAGATAATACTGGGAGTTCTACGGTTACCACCATCATCAAAAACTCCAGTCCTCCAGAACCTCAGAACTTGTTGACTTGAAAATAATTCAGGCTGAGTTAAGGCGTACCCAACCTCACTATGTGCAAGAAGATCTTGCAAAAAGTGCAATTCAGATGGAGCTTCAGCATGATCAAGAATTGCAGCATAGTTGTTTGGAACAAACTTTGCTCCATCAATGATTAAATCATTTGGCGCCATGTGAAAAATATTGAGATTCAAGTATGCCTGTTAGGTGTTTGAGATAATGTCTGTATGAAAAACCAACATGAGAAAGAAGGAGAAAGAGAGTAAAAGTAAGGAGAGAGATAAAGTATAAAGAAAATAAAAGATTAAAGAAATCTTCTCTCTGTTGTACTTATACTCTGAAAAAAAATGTTACCGTTGGACACCTGTCAGACATGCAGTAATAACGGTCAGTTACTGGGCTCGAGAAAATAGGAATCATTACTTACCCAGTTGCCTTGTTTCAAGGAAAAACCGTTCCATTAATCAAGAGAAACAGTTTTAATTCAAAATTTAAACCATTAGTACTGATTGAATTATTTTTCACTGCATCATTGATATTCTGAAAATACATCACATGAAAATGACCAAGATAAATTAAAGGAGTAAGTGCTGAAAATGAATCAGAACTTAATAAGAAACACAATATATATGGTCATCAGAACATCAATCAGGATTTATCAACACAAGATGAAATAACTCAGAGACAAAATCTTGAAGTAAAAACAACTTTCATTAATATATCAAGACAATACATTTATGAAATGGAAATTACATCAGTACTTATACAAGATTTTCCCTAAGCTCCTAATCCTAACATCAACAGCTTTAGTCCTAGCTAAGAAGCCTAACAAAGCTGAGGATGAAGAAGAACAGGAAGAAGACAAGATTAAGTCATCTTCCTCTTCCTATCTTCGACGAACAAGATGGCGAGTCGTATGATTCGCTCTTGCTGACGAATAGCTTCCCGCCTTTCCTCCTCCAATCGCTCCAGATGGCGATGGTAATCCATATAGAAGAATAGAAGGTGAGTCAGCACCTCCTGTGGGACAGAATCCCAGATCTCCTCAGGAATGGCTGTTGCATGCCACTCCTGCTGCCACTCGGCACAACTTAGCTCCATAGTGAAGGTTTGGTTGTTTAAAAACATGTTGTATCGAACCATTGCGTTTTTGACAGAAGAAGGAGGATAAGTGTGTGAGAAGAATGTGATGGAGAGACTGATGTGAAGTGGTTGCTTATATAGGCAAG